>NC_137815.1:38310434-38352934 GCF_963921795.1 Nannobrachium achirus
AAATACCAAGCGTTGTGTAGTCCACCCCTTAGTTAATTTTTTCTCCTTTTCAGAATATGGTGCGTCGGTGCGATGCGTTGTGAGCATGTATTATTATTTTTCTATAAACAGAGACTAGTTGATTCTAAACAATTCATTCGAATTTCATCATGTCAATTAGTAGGAAAAAAAATGTATTTGATTACTCAAATAAGTATCCGGTAGATTAATGGTTGAAATAGTTGAAAGGACGTGCAGGACGTGAAACTTGGCTTCTCAGAGAAATGTCTTTCCTGGTTGAATAACCTTGCTTATGCCACGGCACGGAGCTGAGTACATAATGCCACTGTCAGGTGTCCAAAACAGTTACTCAGTGCATCTCAGGCAGTTCATTTAAGCAGTCCTCTAGTCTACAGTATGTTCACAGCTGTCGGTGTTAAAAAATTCCCTCCACCTCCCTGGCCTCCTCCCTATGGAATGTAGTTACATTTGTTAATGGTTGATTTGTGGATTGTGCTTTGTTTCTATTGATTGATAATGATATGTGATATCTTAAATCATGCAACTGAAGGTTCAATGTTATGTGCATGTAATAACTGTATGCTTTGCTCAGGGGGTTTGTGGTCAGGTTCTGTCTCATGATCGATCGAGCAGGTAATCTGTAATATCACACCAGAGCCAACCGCCAAACTAAATGCAATATCCTTGCGATAAATGGTAAATGGCTATTCCTGAATAAACGGTTAATGGTCTGAGCTGAAGTGTCCACTGTAAATGAAGTGGAGGTACAGTAGGTGTGAATAACATTCAGCATCATTCAGATAGTAGTGGTGCACAGTAAGTACATTTACTTAAGTACTGTACTTAAGTACAATTTTGAGGTATTTTTTTTACTTTATTTCCAATTTTACTTCTACTGCACTACATCTCAGATCCAAATATTGTACTTTTACTCCACTACAATCATTTGAAAACTTTACTATTTACTTTAGATATGAATTATAATATTAAAAAACATTTAGCACTATTTTATACCTTGGCTATTTTCAAACATTTTGTACTTTAAATCACTTTAAAGACATTTTGATGCCGACACTTTCATACTTTTACTCAAGTATACATTTTGAATTCTGGACTTTTACTTGTAACAGAGTACTTTTTCCACCACGGTCAAAGACAGAGACAGACTTGTGAATAACATTGAGCATCATCCACACACAGAGACAGAGACAGACACAGATAGAACGTGGAGGTAGGAGTGAATAACATTCATGATTAATTCTTCTCTGCGGGATCATAAATCCATTTCACCACAGCAGCACTGACCCGTGACATATGGCTGTGACCTTAAGTTTTAACACACAAGCTGATGCATACACCAACAACTCTCTCTCTCTGTCTCTGTGTGTGTGTGTGTGTGTCTCTCTCTCTCTCTCTCTCCCTCCTCTGTCTTATTTCTGTCTCATTCTTTCTCCTTTTCTTTCTTTGCTTGCTCTTTCTCAAGCAGGGCACACACTCACGCACACAAATACTGTGTGTATACACACACACACACACACAAACACACACACACACACACACACACACACACACACACACACACACACACACACACACACACACACACACACACACACACACACACACACACACACACACACACACACACACACGTCTCAAAGTGCAGGTCCTTGAGGGGGTTCCAGAGGTTTTTATCAAAATCAGTTAACACTTTTGGTGCCTTTATTTTTTGTAATCATCCAAACGTGAAGTGTCACGATTTTCCACCATTCACTGCGCTTTATTTTGAAGAGCCGGAAGCCACGATCCATGTCCATGCTGTGGAAATTCACTAATCCCTGGATGTTGACCAGATTGTTTACTTTTACAGACAGAAGAACAATTCTAACCATGGGCGACCGTCACGGCCCAGTGTCGCTGTGGAAAAAAGCGGTTCTCGGCGATCGAAGTGTTTTTGGGAGATAAAGCAGTGTCTTTGAATGAATAGGAGTCTATGAGGATTATACGCTTCATGACATCATGTACAAGAGTCCCAAAATGTTTCACATTTTGTCATAGCAAGTGTTGCCAAAGTGGATCAACTGATTTTGATGCTATATTACGTAAATCATCTTGCTGAGGACCCCCTGGAGACCCCATCAAGGACCCCTGGGGGGTCCCCGGCCGGACCCCACTTGGAGAACCACAGCGTAAACCTATCCATAATGATCATTTCGTTTTTACCTTCTACTTTTACACAAGCTGTGTGGCATGAAAACAGCGTCTAAAATGTCGTAACTGTCGGGCAGAAACCTCGTATCTCTAAGTTTCAAGTTTGAACGTTTTTTTCACTAAGTAAAGCCCTGCTTCATCATACAAGACTGTCGCACAAAAGTAGTGAAAATAGCAGATCTACAAGCACACAACGCCTCGCGGTGCAGGCCGTTGTGTGCTTGTAGATCTGCTATTTTCACTAGTTTCGTCCATTTTTAAAATGATAAATACAAAACAAATGTTCTTGGACATACAAGGTTTCCACCCGACAACGACGATATGTTAGAAGCCTGAGTCCACACAGCCGTCAGAGCGCTGCTGTCTGCTGCCTGCTGCATTGCATGCTCGGAGTGACACATGACCTCCTTCAAGGTCACATGAGTTGGCGTCATCTGGTTGACGCTCGCTGTCCAGTGTCCACAGAGATGATCAGATTAGAGTTAACCACCTCTGGCCTGACCAGCCTGCATACATTCTCATCGCCACGGCTTCAGAAACCTTGTATCTCCATATTTCAACTTGTCATGTTTTTTTTCTAGCCGCCGCTCCAATATGTGACTTTGTGTGTATGTCCATGTGTGTTTGTCGATCAACAAACTAATATTTGTCTAATATTTTGTGAAAAGATGTGAGACGACACATTCTGAACAGAAGTGGTATCTTTTATAATTGGCCAGTTGTTGTGACAGTGTACACGCGTGGTGCACGATCTGTGCACCATCGTGGACTATGGACACGCACGCAACCATGTTAAAAGGTAAGAAAATCGTGGGGTCCAACGGCGGAAAGTCCGTTTTTAATCGTAACAACATTACACTCTGGCGTCCCTATTATTGGGCATGGTGAAATGTTCAAACCTTTCAAACATTTTCAAAAAACAGCAGATCTGCAAGCTTGCAGGTATATGGTCATTTTTGAATAGCCATAATATACAGTAGAATAGGGCTTAAAGGGGGATGAAACCATAGGCTGATGGTAATTTGTTCCTGTTCAGATGAAGAACATGGCAGGCTGACGCGACATGCTGTAAGCCAATGGTTCTTAAAGTGGATTTCAGGGACTCTCTAGGTTCCTTTAGGGGGGTCTAAATTAGAGCCCGACCAATGCCATATTTTTCGTCTGATACCGATACCCGATTTTGGAGAGTGCCATAGTCCTCCGATTGCGGATGTTTAACCGATGTTTTGTAATAATATAAAATAATAATAAATAGTCTAAATTTAAAAAGAATTCTTACCTTCAAAACCTTTTCCTTTTTTCACCAATGGTCCGGGGACCACCAGTGATCCTTGAGGGGGTTCCAGGTGGTCCCCAGCAAAATGATGGAGATTTGGTAACCAAATGGACCCTTTATAAGATCTTTAACTCATGAGTGTAAAATGAAATCCAATGGATCCTTACGGGAAACGACAATGTATTCATACATTTCGGGTCTTGGCTAAATGTTATCAAATGGTGGTCTAATATTACTTATAAAAATTACCGATACATCGGAGAGATAATGACCGATGTCCGATACCGACATCGGGGTCCAAAAACGACGGGCTCTAGTCTAAATTCTCTAGTCTGTAACTTTGACAGTGTACAAATGGAACCAAATGGACCCTAACCGCGTGCGAGCGCACGTAAGCACGCACGCACGCACGCACGCACGTACTCACGCACGCACGCACGCACACACGCACGCACATACTCACGCACGCACGCATGCACAAACGCACGCACGCACACACACACACACACACACACACACACACACACACACACACACACACACACACACACACACACACACACACACACACACACACACACACACACACACACACACACACACACACACACACACAAACCTGGGAGCTCGCCAATACAACCACATAGTGTTGGCCTCTGAGCATTACCCTGGAGAAGTCAAGTCAGGGGTTCAGTGCCTTGCTTTGCGGGAGCATTTTCAGCACAACACACAATGCTCTTCAGACTGTGTTTAATAGCTAAGCTGGAGTCAGTAGATGGGGGTGGGGTGGGGTGGGGTGGGGGGGGGAATGCAATCAAGAGTGTTTAATAGCCACCTGATTAAAGAGGAAACAGGACGCGGCGCTGAGCCCTAGAAGAACTCTCTCTCTCTCTCTCTCTCTCTCTCTCTCTGATTTAATTACAGAAACCAACCCCGCAGCACGATAAGCCACTGAACCGCCGAGTCCGAGCTTTTCTAACCCCCCCCCCCCCCTCCCCCCCCTCCCCTCCCCTCGTCTGAGTTTCACACAAATAAATGATCATTATCCACTTTCTTTTCCCACGATTTTCAATTACTGCTCGCTTGCATCCCCTGACGAACCGTCAGGTTAGAGAGAAGAGCTCGCCATCAGCATGCCTTCATTTTACCGTATTACGTTGGTCAAAACCTTCTGCTGAAATTAATGTATGTTCTCTGTGTATCTGCGGTTGCTAATTTATTTGTCCAATTATAGTTGGTGTATTCTATATTCTGGACATTTTCTTATGACTGCATATAGTCAGGGGATATCTTCAGAAATAGTGTCAAATCCTGGAATAAATTCCTTACCAAAACATTTCTTGAAAATGTTTTGGTAAGGAATTTATTCCAGGACTTTTTAAGATATCACCTGACTAATAGTCTAAGGTGGACTGTTACACCTTTCTTTATTGATTGCTAATCAAGGAGCCACCTTGATTAGCTTCCCCTGATGACCCTGATCCTCAGACCTATGAGCCCTAGAAGAGTTTGTATGTGATTCATTCATTTGGCACTGATGATGCTCTTGTGACCCAAACGTTTGTCCTCTTATCACTTATGCCATGGGTCTTCAACAGGGGGTCCGGGACCCCTAGGGGGTCCTCAGAGTTACTACAGGGGGTCCTCCAAATCTTTGAGTGATATAATATATAACCACTTGAACCCTAGCGTCCTGTCCATATTCTGAGAACTTTAGCCAAAAATAGCAGATCTACAAGCTCACAACACTTCGCGCTGCGAGGCGTTGTGAGCTTGTAGATCGGCTATTTTCGGCAAAGAGCTTTAGTGTAGAGGGGAAAAAAGCAGACTGAGTACAGAGTGAAAGGTCAAGTTTATTAAGTATTGACGGTTCAAGTGGTTAAATATTTGAAAACACGAATTGACATGAATCCAAAAAACACTTATGATTGTGCTGTCAAACAATTAAACTATATGGAATCTATGATAAGGTTGTGGGTGTCCCTGCTTCATCTCTCTCTCAACTAAGGGTCCTTGGCCTGAAAACGTTGAAGACCCCTGACTTATGCACTTTGAGTACATCAGCAGTGGTTGAGCAGCATGTAAAGAAATTACAAATAAAAATAAGGAAACAGACATTTTTCACTCACTCACTCACGCACACACACACACACACACACACACACGCACATATCGCAGCAGCAGTAGGCAGTGTGGGGAGGCTATGAACATATGAGAGCCAAATGCTCCTGTCACCAAAGGGAAGGCCTCAACACGTTTATATTAAAATTCATAAACAAGTGCAACACCGCTGGAAAATGGAGAAGGATGGAGGCATCCCTACAGATGGGGATACATAATAAAATCTGTGTGAGTGTGTGTTCGTGCTTTTGTGGAAACGATTGGCTTCTTGCACAGCATGACAATACAATTTCTCTTCAAAAAGTGTGGTGATAAAAGACAGGTTTTAAAGCAAATGATTTAATTAAGATTGAAGCTAAAAGATAAGGGTCCTTTTTTTCCCACGTAGCAGCTCATAGCCCTCCTTATGGAGGTAAACGGAACGTACTTATCTGAGAAAAGGTGTACAGCATAAACAGGAACAAGCTGTTACCTGTTATGGCTAAATACGTGGGATAACTTAGATTGTTTCAATGATATTCACAAGTTTCAAACTCAACTGAGTCTTCTGTTCAAAAGACGGTAAAGCCTGGTTTATAGTTGAGCGACTTGGGTGCTGTGCAGTGTCGCACACTTAAAGTAGCAGAACTACTGGCCCACAACCAGGCATGCAAACAGCACCGAGGTGAAAAAGGTGACAACATTTTAGGGGGACAGTACAGATACTCAAAAGAATGTATTCAGGTAAACTTGTGTTAATTTCCACCAATGCTCACAACGCATCACACTATCGAGCATAAGCAGGGGTGTCGCAACAAATTCTGGGCCCTGGGTACAAGGATTAACTACGTTATGTTGTGCTTTAACTATTGAAAAATAGCAGATATACAAGCTCACAGCGCAGCACTGAGTGCCGCGCTGCAAGCTTGTAGATCTGCTATTTTTGAAAAATCTTGAAAATGTGTGCAAGTCTCTGATGTTGATGTTTCTATGTCAGTGGTGCTCAAACCTTTTCATGTGAAGGACCCCCAAAATGATGTGTATTTGCATTTGGCCACGGACCTCCATCTCAAAATATTTAGTTCCAGGGACCCCCCAGAAGCAAAATTTGAGTTACGAATGTTAGATTTGCACACATTTTCACAACTTTAAAAAAAATAGCAGATCTACAAGCTCGCAGCGCGTAGATCTGCTATTTTTCAATAGCTAAAGTATAAAATAATTAAGGCCCCTCCACCTTGGGCCCTAGTAAGACAGTCCCACTCCCCCCCCTTGTGACACCCTTGAACATAAGTCACCCATGAAGGATGTCACAGGGCTGTTGTCATTGAACACAACCCAAGAGAAGTCATTACTAAATATCTTTGTTTTTAATTGATTCAACTTCATTTGATATGATGTGTGTTGAGAAACTGGTCACAGTTGTCCTTTGGACACAAGTCATTTAGTACTACGATAGCAACGGTTACATTTGTCTAGATCTGGTGATGTGGAGATTATCAGAGAATCTAACCATGCACAGTATTCCATGGTTTCACACTGGGCTGCAGTCCTATCAGAGATCCATCTGATTACTGCTAAATGAATGACCCTTTAAGCCAGCCAGGGGTCTTCAACAGGGGGTCTGGGTCCTCAGAGTTACTACATATCTGTGGTGTAAAGTAATTAAGTACATTTACTTAAAGGAGGATTTCACCACTTTTCATCTTCATTTCGTCTAGGTCCTCACTAATGTTCATGATAAAAAAAAAAAAATTCTACTCAGTCTGAGTCTCATAGGAGAGCTATGGGCGGGTAAAATCCATCCATCAGTGACATCATCGTTTGACAGATTTTTTTTAAACAATATAAAAAAAATTGATTGATTTTTATTATCGCGAGAACAATGGCTTCCACTTTAACATTGCAACTTTTCAGGAATAGAAAGCCTGCCGTTTCTATTAGCTTGGATTCCCCATTGATGATGTCACTGCTGGATGGATTTGACCCGCCCACAGCTCTCCTATATGAGACCCAGACTGAGTAGAAAAAGATTGTGCTATTTTATCATGAACATTAGTGAGGACCTATTATATGAAGACAGGTTGAAAAGTGGTGAAGTCCTCCTTTAAGTAAATGTACTTAATTACTTTACACCACAGATATGTAGTAACTCTGAGGACCCAGACCCCCTGTTGAAGACCCCTGGCTGGCTTAAAGGGTCATTCATTTAGCAGTAATCAGATGGATCTCTGATAGGACTGCAGCCCAGTGTGAAACCATGGAATACTGTGCATGGTTAGATTCTCTGATAATCTCCACATCACGAGATCTAGACAAATGTAACCGTTGCTCCCTAAGTACTGTACTTAACTAAGTTATTTGTAATTTACTTGTGTTCCAATTACCAATACTTTTACTTCTACTGTACTTTACTCCACTACAATTAGTGGTCCTCCACCCCCTCTTCTCTTTTTTCTTTCTCTTCGAATTTCACAAACTGTTTTACACCTGTAGACCTGTGATGTGACAATAAGGGTGATTGTGATAGTGATTTCATGTAGAGAGAATGGGAGTGTTCCTGTAACACTCAGGATGTTGCAGTGTACACACACAGCGGCCACAACCTGCTGGCTGTGTTTGTTGAACGCATGTTTGCTTGCTGAAAATAATATTGAGTGTTTGTAGATCAATGAAAACGATTATGCCTTTCACGGGCCTATTTGTGTATGTATGTATGTGTGTGTACAGTGTGTGTATAGTGTGTGTGCATGTGCGTGCGTGTGTGTGTGTGTGTGTGTGTGTGTGTGTGTGTGTGTGTGTGTGTGTGTGTGTGTGTGTGTGTGTGTGTGTGTGTGTGTGTGCGTGTGTAAAAACACCCATACTGTAAGTGCAATTTCAGTTTTCATGTGTGTTTATTTGTGTGTACTGTACGGACATCATGCCTGCATGCACGATACGTAATTGAGGTATTTGTACTTTACTTGAGTATTTCCAATTTCCAATACTTTTACTCCACTATATCTTGGATCCAAATATTGTACTTTTACTCCACTACAACTTGAGAACTTAAGTTACAAGTTATTTTGTATATTGATTATTATTACAAAACATACATTAACCGCTTCACCCCTATACAGTACAGATTTTTATGCATTTTATACATTTGAAAAATTGTGAAATGGGACATTCAGCACAATGACTTTTGGTACTTTAAGTACATTTTAATTCCAATACTTTTACTTCTAATCAAGTACTTTTTGAATTCCGGACTTTTACCTAACTGCAGAGTATTTCTACATTGCGGTATTGATACTTTTACTTAAGTAAGTAGTAGTTTTCACACCACTGGCGACAACGTCGATTATCTCTGTGCTTTTGTTTACGTGGACCCATGGTGTCTTTGAACCAAGGGTACAGAGGACCGCCCGAGCGAGGCGTGAGGCTTGGTGTGTTTAAGCGCGCCTGGCCGTGACACCGGTCAAAGAATTATGCAGATTTCGCGACTCCTCCGCCACCTCTAACTGTCAGGCAACGCCTCGCGGCTAAAAGGCCCACACACACACCAAACACAGCAGCCATCTCCCCGGGTTATCTCACGCATAAGAAAATATACGGGCTAACCTCCGAGAGATAAGGGGAACACAGGCACAACTAATTCCCTTTGATTTATTCCGTTTGGGATACGCCGCCGTGACTTACTCCGGACAGTCAGATAAAAAGAAAAATGTCCCCCTCTGGGGTTGGGGGGTTGGGGGGTTGGGGGGGGAGGGGGGGGAGGGGGGGAATGCTCATGCAGGCAGGCAGGCAAGCAAGCAAGCAAGGCAAGGCGGAGACCCCTGAGAGTGGTTCGAATAGTCAAATAGCCAAATAGCCGATCTACATGCTCACAACGCCTCACAACGCCTGTAGATCTGCTATTTTCACAATATTTATCTGCGGAACCGAGTCACATAAAATGTAATACCTACAATTCCAAGTGCTTGTCAGGGTGGGGGTCCCCAGTTCAAATATGTTTATTTTGGGGGTCAGGGCCTGAAAAGGTTTGAGAACCCCTGGTATAGAGCATTAACAACTCATTCTTATGACTTCCTATCTAGCTAGGTTTTATAAACTATATATTTTTTTAAAGAGCGAAAAAAAAAAAAAAAAATCGACTTTGGTGAACAACGTCGAATAGTGACTTTGATATTCAAATATTCAAATATTTGGTGAATGCTCTAACATGTTTGACTATTCAAAAATAGCAGATGATGTACAAGGCCACAGCGCAGCACTAAGTGACGCGCTGTAAGCTTGTACATCTGCTACATGTCACGTCAGAATCAAGGTGAAACACCTGGAGTCCCAAAACCAAACACCCAAAACATTTCCGTGTCTCCGGACAACATCAACGCTGATTGACTGTCAGGACGTGATGGGTGGAGTGTGTGTGTGTGTTTGGTGGGGGGGGGGGGGTGAAGGTCACTTCTCTTGGATTTTTTCAACTGAGGGCGAAGATACCGAGGCGGCCGTTCGCGTCGTTCGCGCCGCCTCATTCGGATCGTTTGCGGCGCGCCAGGTCTTTGCATTCAGCCAGGTCTTTGCATTCAGTTTGTATGTAAAAGCGCCGCTCAAACTATCCAGGATTGAACGCAGCGTAACAGGTGTCTGTGGGTTTTATCAATATTGAACTGACGATAATAACAAGCGCTTCTGACTAAATAATCACTACACCGGATCCATCGGAAAACATTCTCTGAAAAGTAAGCGTTTTGGGGGGAGTTACGAGGTGGTTTTCGCCGAGACAGCGGACAGTTATCTTTAAAAGGTCATCCATCAGACGTTTAGAGCGCACACAGCCTTGGCTGTTGGCTGTGCTGGGTCCTCTTTATGGAAGCCGGACTGCACGCATCAAAGTAAGGGGAAACAATTATGAGTGGGATTTATGAAGCATCCCTGTGCCGGATCGTTCCTCAACCTCCACCTCCCTCCTCTCTCCCCTCCCCTCCCCCCCCCACCCCACCTCCCACCCTAGGAACACACCAAAACATTACTCACACACACTGCCAGCTCGATGAACAGCCATCGCGAACGGATGCGCACCTTATGCCCAACATTAATACAGCGTTACAGGGACACACATATTTACTTATTATGCCTGATTTAGAACTTGGTTATTGGCCGGTGTCGCACGCTGAAAACAGCAGATTGTGGGCTTGTAGATCAGCTTTTTCCCGTATGGCACGACACCCACACACAACTAAGTATAATTCGCTTTAGCAAGAAGAAAAAAAAAGAAAAGGCGACGGTAATACATCACAGCAGAGGAACACTGTGCCCGTCCCTCATAAGAAATCCATTATGGGTAATGGAACAAAAACTATTATGCAGCCGCGGACCCTTTTGAGGAGTCATAACCGTTATCGCTGCCATCTCCATCAAGCATCCTGTGTGTTCTGCTTTCTTTAAAGAGTGACAAAGGACCGGCGATGGTATACTGTCTCTCTCTCTCTCTCTCTCTCTCTCTCTCTCTGTGTGTGTACCACGCAGGGGAAATCGGCCCCACAGATACTGCACAGTAAACAACTGCACTTACGTGGTAACACAACACAAAATGACGACGCTAGCATTATGTTTCCACCAGGATTCATGCTAAGTCACAGTTATTTGTGAGGGAAGGGTACAGGCCATCCTGTCCAATCAGCTGGGACCCTCCACTGTGTAGCCTATTTATTTTAGTCTGAATGATCTGGCACAGATGGAACACCAACAACCTGGAATTTGAGATTACTGAATTTTAGACAAAAACACTGCACCTACCATTCATTCATTCGTTCATTTATTCAGTCATAGATGTTTCACTGTGTGAAAATAATGGATTACAGGAGGGTATTCCACAGGCAGACCTCTTATATTTAAGGGTCGACCGATATGGGATTTTCATGTTCAATTTCGATATCGATAAGTCGTGATCAAAGAGGCAGACAACCGATATTATGAACCGATATGCATTTTAAGTAAAAAAAGAAAAAAAAAAAAAAAGGATCCCCCAATTTGAAATAGTCTGTGGTTAATTAATTTATATATTTTTCCCATCCTAAATGTCTAGAGGCTCACATCTAGTCGCCACATACTAGAATAGCGTTAAAAACGTATTCCGTTTTAAAGCGTAGCGTTAAAAACGTATTCGATATCAATATTTTGCGATGTTAAAGTATTTTATATATCATCATGATATGCTTTTAGTAAATTATGGTGCCATTAATTTTAAAATGAATAATAAATTAACGTATGTTTCTGGGCTTACTGGTTCTACTGAGTGAAGCATTGCTGGACAGGAAAGATGGCGGATTTGTAATCGCTCTAAAATAGACTTCACTTGCGGTCTGTCGAAATCAATGGCGACACATTTGTCCATTTCGTTTTACAGATACGCACTGGTGGGTATGCGGTCAGGTAGTACAGTACATGATTGCGGGGGTAGGGATCGACCGATTATCGAAACGGGCGATAATCGAAGTCGATATTCATAACATTTATTAAACTAGCGATTGAAAACAAAGTGTTTTTAAGAAGGTTTACTAAGGTAATAAAATCAAGTGTAAAGTTCGACAAAATCTCGATCAAAAATACTCCTCATCAGAGGTAGGGGGAATCACATTTCACTGCAGACTATAGGAGGGATATTTCCTCCAAAGATGTTTTGCAATTAAAGTAGTGCAGTGAATAAACAAATGGGAAGTTAATTTGTAAGTTTGGTGGTGAGTGAAGAGGAGTGTGCCGAGCTCACGGTTCTAATTAGTGTGCAGGTGAGAGATAGTGCCCCTCCACTGGGCAAACACAGGGAGGGTGGATGGGTGAGGGGCATAAACAGTGAGTGTGAATGGGTGAGGGATATATACAGTGAGTGTGAATGGGTGAGGGATATATACAGTGAGTGTGAATGGGTGAGGGACATATACAGTTAGTATGAATGGGTGAGGCACATATACAGTGAGTGTGAATGGGTGAGGGACATATACGGTTAGTATGAAGGGGTGAGGGGCATATTTACAGGGTGTGAATAGATGAGGGTGGCTGGATGAGGTGCATATTCTGTAAAGGTGGATAGGTGAGGGCAGTGTATATTTATTTGCGTATACCGTACTTAAAGCAAATTTGTTCAGTATCTATCTATTCTATAGCCTACTTTATTTTATTTTATTTTACGATTTTTTGTAACCCATTTTTTCACCCAGTGCCAATTCCTAAGATGTAATTCTGGGCGCTACTCTCCCTCTGTCAACCTGGGGAGAGCCCTGAACTGAGCTAATGCTTAGTGAGCAGGCCGATTCTTATCACCTGACAGGGGGGAGTTCCCCCGGTAGGAAGTGGAAGGAACACGTTATTCCAAACAGTTCCTTTCCCATCTAGCACACGCCCCGGCTGGCCAGGGGGAGGCAGTATATGGACCAGGATTACTGAATGTGTATTTGTATTTTTGGATACTGCAGTTCTAGGAAAGGAAAATGTACAGTACCACTTGAGCCCTAATTCAGATGCTGTAAGAATGGCAGATCTACGGTATGAGTTCATGATGCACACACATTGTGAGCTTGCAGATTACTATTATTACTTGCGCCAGCAGAGCATACAAGTACAGTTCTGCGTTCGTTTCTGTGTTTGTGTTGTGAGTCTAGCCAATCAGAGATTCAATCAGCGTTCTTGGTGACGTCACCACCAAAAGTGCTAACTGATATAAATAACAGGGTGCAAGTTGGAACTTCGGCAGAGTGCCGACTTGCCCACCCACATACAGATAGCACCGAACAGCACCGATCGCAGTAGGCCTACTTGTGCGCTCTGCTGGCGCACAAGTAGGCCATACATGGCCACGAGTGCACAAGGGGAAAAAGTTGGCACCTCGACAGAGTGCAGTCTAGTTTTAACTATTATTGTTTATTTATTTATTTATCTTTGTCTATTCTATTTTCTAATCTATTTTTTGTACGATGTACAGTAATGTTCACTACAGTGGAGTCATATTTTGACCAGGAGTATCTACACCATACATGGGCAACTGGCGGCCCGGGGGCCACATGTGGCCCCCAACTTCACTTAATGCGGCCCGCTGGTCAATAGCGGGATACTGATATATTATTGATACAATTCCAACCATGCAAACATGACTCACTTAAATTACTTCAGTCTATATTAGTCTGTTTTATATCTAATGTATTTGTATTTACAGTAAGCTCATACAGTTAACATAAGAACATACAAATGCACTGTAACATGTTTTGAGCTTGTAGATTGGCTATTGTTTGACTGTATATGCATTGTGGCCCTCTGGAGTTAATGTAAAACTATAGTGGCCCTCTCATCATTAAAGTTGCCCACCCCTGATCTACACTGTGGGGTTCAGTACTTTGTCCCCCACTGGTTGAGGAGCAGGAGGCTGACAGAGACAGAGAGAGAGAGTCTCTTAAGTCGTTGCCATCGGGCAGAAAAACCTCCTACGGTATCTCCATATTTCAACTTTTTAAATGAATGCCCTGTCTACTTTATCATACCTTATCATATCATAGAGTGTGGCACAAAAGTAGTGAAAACAGCTGATCTACAAGCTCACAACGCATCACTATTTTAAAATGTTTTAAAAAATAATAATAATAACAAAAGGAGCGGGTTTTGGACATACAAGGTTTCCACCCGACAGCAGGGAAACGCAGCCTACTGTGCTTCATCCCTGTCTCTCTTTCTGCTCTCTCTTGGGGCTCAAAATTGACTTTAAATCCCCTTTTCCTTCATCCCCTACTTTCCTCACACTTCCTCTTTCACCCGTTTATTTAATGTTCTTTTTCTTTTTTTGAAATCACTTTTGCTTCCTCTCTCTCACACACGCACACACACACACACACACACACACACACACACACACACACACACACACACACAGACACACAGACACACACACGCTCCTCAATCTGGCTTGATGTTGAGGGGGACTGAGTTGATCCCCGGAAAAAAGTGTGACTTGGCTGACAAGTGTCACCAAAGCCTTGAAAAACACCTGGGGTGGGTGACAAGAAACGCAGGCTGCTGCATGTGCAGGCACGTGTGTGCCCGTGCACGCGCACACACACAAATACGCACACACATGCGCTGATGCGCACACGACAGGATTTTATAGCGAGTTTCACATCAGGGTGAATTGTCAGCACATTGCAGAATGTCTTTTGTCGTGACTTGTTACCAAAGGGGACTTTCCATGCATGCCTCTGTATTGGAGAACAGCAATAGTGATGTGTAAACAAATATGTTTGTTCAAATATGTTATACCAGGGGTCTTCCAACGTTTTCAGGCCAAGGACCTCTTAGTTGAGAGAGATGAAGGCAGGGACCCCCACAACCTTTTCAGAGATTCCATATAGTTTCATTGTTTGACAGCACGATCATCTGTGTTTTTTGGATTCATGTAAATTTGTGTTTTCAGATATTTAACAACTTGAACCATCAATACTTAATAAACTTGACCTTTCACACTGTACTTAGTCTACTCGTTTTCCCCTCTACACCAAAACTCTTTGCCGAAAATAGCCGATCTACAAGCTCACAACGCCTCGCAGCACGAGGCGGAATGAGCTTGTAGATCTGCTATTTTTGGCTAAAGTTCTCAGAATATTGACGCTAGGGTTCAAATCGTTAATATAAAACTCAAAGATTTTGAGGACCCCCTGTAGCAACTCTGAGGACCCCCTAGGGGTCCCGGACCCCCTGTTGAAGACCCCATGTGTTATACAACTATATGAATGAACCACTAGAACCGTACTGTATCATTCATGGGGCCCACCGGGATCTATGCATGACCCCCTCCTTTTCCCCCCTCTTCACAAAATCTGCAAAAAAACAAAAAAAAGCCGATCTGCAATGCATGCTAATTGCTAACAATGTGTCCAAACACAACGCATTGTGTAGGTTGGTTATTTGAGCCAAATGTTTGCCTCACATGTTCACCTACAGTATTATGACAGGCCCAGAATATTGGCACTAGGGTTCATGTCGTTCATTCATAGCATCAGGCGGATACCTCCAAAACGTCTACTTTTCAGGATTAAAATTCAAAACCAAAAGTATCAAAAATAGAAGATCTACAAGCTCAAAATTTGATGAGTTTTGAGGTTGTAGATCTACTGCAAAGTCAGGCATTAATATACCAAAAAAAGGTAAAATATGGAGATATAAGGTTTCAGCCCGACAGCAACAACATGCTAGATATAGTTTTCTAAGCAACCCGACTAAGTTGTAGTTGGGTAAAGAGGGTACTTTGATCCAGAAATCAGGAAAGGGGGATACTGAAGCCAAAAAGCTTTGAGAACCACTGCTCTATTCTGCATCCTATAGCCAACAAGGCCATAGGCAAGACATCAGAGATACAGTAGGCCTAGCTCCCAAATAGCTGAAAACCTGCAGATGTGTCTATCTGTCTCAACTCTCCACTGCACACTGCACTGCTCTCTGCGCACTCAAAACTGTGCAAAATCAAGTTCTTTATTTTCAGTTAAATAAAGTGCAAGCTTTCGGTCATAGACCTTCAGCTCAAGTTATGTATGTAAAAGTATGTGAAGTATTTGAGTAAATGTACTTAGTTACATTGCGGTAATGGTAAGTGGGCAGCAGCCTCCACAGGAGGGGTGAGTGGGTGGGTTGTGGGTTTAAATCCCTTCATGTGAGAACACCAAAGCTTCATTTCCCCCGCTCTTTTAATCTACACAACACATGCAATTAGTCACTTTCTCACCATTCCATTCTTAAATGGCCACAGCTCTGCCATGCAGTGACTGCCTTGTCTTCTACAATGAGAAAGTGACAGAGTGACTGTTCGCCAGTAGGAACTGGCTCTGAATGCGAGGAGGGATTTAACTTTATATTGAAAGCTTCAAATGTAATGAAAGGACACAAATCATGACTGAGCTTTATTTATTTATTTTTCTGTATTGAGCTGTCTCTTTTTTCCTCCCCCCTTTATTGCACGTCCACAGCTGCTTATTCCTACGCAAACGCTGGTGTTTGTGGGTGTTGTGGGTGTGGGTGTTTTATATCGATGTGGATTCCAGTGGAAACCTTGTATGTCCAAAACAGGAAGTGGGGGGAAATTATTATTACGTTTAGTCACAAGCTCTTGTTGATACTTTTCATTGGTTCAATATTTATAAAACCCACACACATTTAAGCGATTCACTTTCGCTTAGCAGAAATCACAGATCTACAAGCTCAAGACCCGTCGCGATAGGGGGCGTTGTGAGCATTTAGATCAGCGATTCTTTGCTACTTTCGTGTAACACTATGGTATGACGAACATGAAACGCTGAAATATGGAGATGCGAGGTTTCTGCACAACAGCCACGGAAAACAGCATAACAACTGAATGATAGAAAAGAGGAGAAACAATCTTTCGCGTTTTCTACATGTGCAAGGACAAAAAAGCCTTATTATTATTGCCTATTTACAGAACAAACCTGGTCCAATTACCGGATGATTCTACTGAATCTACACCGCCATGTCTCCCAGGAACAATTTGTATATCCCCTCTCTGCTGTTGTTCATGCCTATTTCTCAGTGATTATTTCAGAGATTATATGCCCAGAAGCCCTTCCTTTGCAATTATTTAGCAAATCCCTGTCTCATTCCAAAACCATTTCCATAACCGTCACCGGCACGAAAAAAAAAAAAAAGAAGAAAAAAACCCTGGCTCTCACTACATAACGACACCCACCCACGTCAATTTTTATTCCCCCGTGACTCGGGCTGTGCCGGTGTCCATCCTTTAATAAGCAATGATAATTAGAGGAAAACTGTGTGAATGTTTGACCTAAGCTAATTAGAAAGTTTGCAGACTTGGCAGCCGGAATCATGCGTTGGGATAATGAATCATAAAATGGTTCATTACGGCGGCTCAGGGAACACTCTCAATCTCAATAAACTGCCCTCGCAGACAAATCAAAACCAGGACGCGTACATTGCCTCATTTAGCTTGCCGAAAAGGATCACAATAAAAAAAAAAGGCGTGGAGAAAAAAATGCTTTTCTTTTTCAATTCTATTGTTAAAGTGTCTCTCCTCCCTCGTCTTCCCCAATCCCATAATTCCTCTCGGCCCACTGACGTGACTCTGTCCCGGCATGGCATCTGCACGGCGGCACACAGAGATTTGCGGTTGTTTCTGATATCTTGGCGGACAAAATATTCGACCTCCTGTACTCGGGTCAAGGTACACTGTAGATACTTTTTTTTTTTTTTTTGTACTCCCGGTCAATATTACCCGACTAATGCTCATTATAACATGGTAATGTTCCATTTCTATCTACTCACTCTGTGTCTACAAGATTTATCCCCCCCCTCACCCGAGAAAAATGGCTTCTATTATATTACATTATGCCAACTTTCCAGGACGACAAAGTCTGTCGTTTTTGTTAGCTTGGAATACCCATCGATGATGTTAAAAGTATGTTTTTGTCTTTTCAATATCATATCATTGCATTACCTTATTAACATTCTGACATTTCCCCCCCAAATTATAACAATATTTTCACTTTATTTGAAATAGGACGTATATGGTTAATTCATACTTTCCCCCCTTCCCTTCCTAGAAATGTATAGTAGATTAAAAAGTACAATATTTGTCTTTGAAATGTAACGGAGTATCAGGTCATCCGCTCTTTTTTTTCCTCCTTCACATTTCCAATGCTCCCGATGTACACACTGTTAGGCGGAAGCATTTTGAGAATTGCGTGCGAGCCAAGCAGTCCGTCCTCGAGAGACTATAGAAAACGGTTATCTTCCTTCACTTGCATATTTATAGCATTTTCTGGTCAAATGACCGCCTCTTCATGCTTTGAATTCTCTATGTGCACCAAATCAAAGCAAGCAGGCTCCCCTCTGCACAGAGGCTGAGTGCTAATGGACATCGTTTGCAATAATAATCAAACTCAAAGGAGTACATGCCGAGTCCAGTGGTATTCACAGTGGGTGGCTGCATGGCTCCTTGCATGTCCGTACAGTCAGACATGCCATTGCTTACAATGCTCACAAAGCATTGTAGAACGGCTATTTTCAAATGGTCGGAATATACAGTAGGGCTTGTATGTTTTGTAATAATAATCAAAATTTACAAAGTAACTGGTAACTAAAGTTTTCAAATAATTGTACTGAAACAAAAAAATGTAGGCCCTACAGAGTAAATGTACTCAGTTATTTTCCACCACTGATGTAGTCCTTACATCACTGGTCTACAAGCTCGCTACTCATTGCGATGTGACACATTGGCGAGCTTGTAGGTCGGCTACTTTTTGGAAAAATCTAGAAAAATTTAGGACAATATTTTTTTTGAAATATTTGAAAAGTCGATATGCAACTCACAACGCATATGTGACTCGAAATGTATATACTGTAGGGCTGAAGTGGTTAATGTGTGTTTTGTAATAATAATAAAGAGTAAAAGTACAATATTTGCCTCTGAGATGTAGTCGAGTAGAAGTAAAAAAACTGAAAAGTACTCAAGTGAAGTTAAAATATAAAGATGGCTAAAGTCAATACTTTGGACCTGACTCGGCTCTATGTTTTTGGGTTTCAGGTGGACCCGTACGTGATGCCCTCTACTACCGCCCACACATTCACACGCCCACAGCGGCGACAACCATGCAAGGTACAGTACCAGCCTCCTCCGGAGCAGTTAGGGGTTCTGTGCCTTGCTAAAGGGCTAGTAGTAGTGCAGCAAATGTCAGCAGCCTTGGTTGACACTGCTTTGTATTGTGGGCTTGGTGGTGTACGGTATATCGTTGCAGTGAGGCGGAAACCTTGTATTTCCAAAACGGTGTAAAAAATTACTCAAGATAACTGGTCCACACAGCGATGTGTTGTAGCTTGCAGAGCTTCCCTACTTTTGCGTAACACTGGCACACGTCAAGGTATCAAATAGGCAATTTGATTTATTACAAAAATAGATTTCTGCCAGACAGGAATGATGTCCTTGTTAATTCCTCTCAATTGCGAATGATTTAAACAGCACTCTTTTGCCAAGAACAGCGTCTCATACTGTATACCGTATATCTGTCAATCAAGGGCGTTCAAGAAGGCTCTGCACTTATCATCTTCAGCAGGTTGACCCGCAAACTGTTTTCAAGTGGAGCAAACAAGACGAGCCAAGTGACAAGAGCTGAGAGCAGCACAGTGTGTGTGTGTGTGTGTGTGTGTGTGTGTGTGTGTGTGTGTGTGTGTGTGTGTGTGTGTGTGTGTGCGTGTGCGTGCGTGTGTGTGTTGCTGTAGCGAGACTAGGAGAAAGTGCGGCTGGTGTCGCGTCGGGAAAAAAAAACAACACACATCGAAGCAACTCACTCACATCATTAACGTCAGTTGTGTTATTTTTGTTTCGTAACGAGATAAACATTCAGAATTAACCTTGTGCATTAATGTGCTTTGACAGCCCTGACAGTCACAAGACATCTTCAAGATTTGAGTTCGTTCGGCCAACAACTCTGTGTACACTGATCAACAGCCTCTAGGAGAAAGAAAGCACAGCCACACATATTCCTAATGGAGTTGGCACAAAACCCAGGCAGTTTGGCAATCTCAGTACAGCAGAACACGCACTGGGAGCTGATTGAACAACATCAATAGTGAACGTATTCTACAGAGCAGAGCTATAACACACACACACACACACACACACACACACACACACACACACACACACACACACACACACACACACACACACACACACACACACACACACACACACACACACACCGTAAACCACCGTACCACTCTAGTCTCTCCACCAGCTCAATCAGGAAGCCTTTTATTCTCTAAGTCATATCTTCAGAAAGGGGAGGAAGCAGAACAGGGGACAGAATGGCTTGCATTTACAATGGGGCAGGACTCGATTGCTTTATTGTGAGGTGGCTGTGGCCTCTGACATCTCCTGGACCACGGGTGTCAGAACGCTGCATTTATACTTCGGCTACGTGCCAGTGTCGCGCTGGCGGAAATAGCCGATTGACAAGCTCACATCGCGTCTCTCTGCGATGCGTTGTGAGCTTGTCGATCAGCTATTTTCGCTGCGCGATGCAGCGCGCAACAGAGTATAAACAAGGCATTGCTCTGACAAGATTGGTCCGGAGACCACAGCTGGCGGTACGGCACTGCCTGTGAAATAAAAGAGAGGTGCAACCGGCTAGACAATAACAGAGAGAGACAAAAGCACACATTGTGGGGAAAATATCTTGTCCGTCTGAAGGAGAGAAATTCAGAGGAAGGTATGAACGCGTCCTTTTTTTTTGCAGCGAAGGGGACTTGGATGACATTACCTGCAGGGCAGCAGCATTGTGTCAGGGCAGGAAGGACAACAACAAAAACCTAACTTCTGTCATCTACAATCACAGACAGCGCTGCGTGATACTGCCAGCTGGATGAAAATGTCAGTCAATAGCAGATCTACAAGCTCACACCGCATCATACGTGTTGTGAGCTTGTAGATCTGCTATTTTTTTATTTGATGCTAAATATATTAAAACGCTTTCAGAACCCTGCTATATATGTGTTCTGTATGAAAATAAGAAGGATGCTTATTACATGGATACAAAATGACCATTTAAGGGTTCCCACCATGAATTTCACATTTTACATTTCTTTCTTGTTTTTTGGTCTTCCCAGTGTCTCTTCCAGCCCAAAAAAACCCCAATTCATTAACTCTAAGCCTTGCTTTTCATTTCAGTGATTTTCTGAATGGGCGTGTCTTTTGAAATCGGGGCCCATTCTATGCACCCTGGCCACAATAAGCGTGTGAATGGCATGAACCTGTAGACACCGGAAGTGGCGGAAGTGCTGCGGTTAACGGAAGTTACGTCATGTGTTGCAGTCTGTTTACATACGCTAGCGAAAAAAACCTAAATAAACTGTAGATCTTAACTCATTGACTGCCAAGGCACGAGTTTCACGAGTTATTGCAGTACTCCCAGGCTGCCACAGCCCGAGTTTCCCGAGTTGGAAGCCATTTTGAAAAAAAAAAAAAAAAAAATTTTTTTTTTTTTTTTTTCAAAATTTTTTTTTATAAAAAAATTTCTAAAAATGCCTCAAATGTATTAGGCATGATCACAATTGTGAAATTGCATGTTTAGCCCCATAACAAACACATCTTTCAAAATGTCAAAAATGGCTGTTTTGTCTGACTTTGAAGGCTTGTAACTCATGAAGGCCTGAACGGATTTCCAAGCGTATTTTTTTGTTTGAAAGCTTTTAAAAAGTACTACACATATAATGCATATATGGTGCATGGGCGTGCACGATCCGTGCACAAAAGATTGATCCGTGCACTCGAAATTTAGGAAGGTGGCAGTGTTTGTTTTGTCTGACTTTGAAGGCTTGTAACTCATGAAGGCCTGAACGGATTTCCAAGCGGATTTTTTTGTTTGAAAGCTGTTAAAAAGTACTACACATATGATGCATATATGGTGCATGGGCGTGCACGATCCGTGCACTAAAAATTGATCCGTGCACTAGAAATCTAGGATAGTGGCAGTCTGGTACTTGGGGGCCATCTTGAAATGGCATTCAATGAGTTAATAGGTGTCCTTTGTGAGAATACATGTTTTTGTTTGGATATTGTTTATTACGAGCACAACCGAAGGGTCGGGAGAAGTAGAACAGTTTTTTTTCGCCAGCGGGGAATACACACTGTGAAAAGCCTGGCTACGCGAGGCTACATTCTAAGTCACAGGGGGCTCATTTCCTATTGGGCCCCAATTGACTCTACATGGTTCTCATCGTGGTTCTCTAATATTCTCTGTATCGTTCCAATTTTAGCCCAAAGACAGCGCCCTGTTGCCAACAAAGGGCATTTTGGTCTGAAATGGCTTGGAATTAGAGAAATTTCTATATCTGAGTGGTTGTTTAGGCTAAAACCTGTATAAAACCATATTTTAGTCATTGCTTATTTTTATTTTTAAATGTATTTTATTATATTCAGACGGCTAACAATGCTCCCTAAAGAAATCTAGTCTGTGACACTTAATCTGCCACCAAAACTATTCTTTTATCTGTGAGAAGCTCTGTCATTGGTCCAGAAAGTCTGGCCTGCTTGTGATTAACCAATCGGGGGTGCCTCTCGTTCTGATTGGTTAGACCTGTGTCTGTCAATCCTTCTACCCCCGGGTCGGCTGGTTCATGCACCAATCAGACATCAGAATCCTGCCAAAAAATTTAGATTCTGACATCATCAGCTGACTACCAGTAGATCAGCTTTGCAAGCTTTAGAAGGGGTAGTATTAAAGTATAAAACAGCATTCGTAAGAAAAACTGGATGCATACAAAACCAGGCCACCCACCCAAAAACCACACCCACACCCAGGGGCGCAGGAGGCATTTTAAAAGTGAAGGGGACATATCTGGGAGGTATGTGCGCGCGCATAGCGCGCGCGAAAATTTTTGGGGTATCCCCCCCACTTTTGGTGATATCCCCCCCACTTTTGCCCCGAGGAGGGGGGGACATATCCCCTCCACTTGAGCTGAATTACACAGTTGTTTTACGCAGATTTCAAGGCATTTTTAAAATGAAATACACATGAATTCATTAAGTCTATATTAGATCTTTTTATTGAAGGAGTAACAGGCCAACAGCTGCAGCACTTTATTTTTATACACAATATATATATATTTTTTCCTAAAAATATACTGTATTACCAGAGATCACACTAGTATTTTAAACTGCCGGTCAGCGTGACATGGCACGATTAAAATCTACCAGACATCTAATAAAAAGACCTTTCATAGATATCTGTATGCATTAATGACAACCAGGTCCGTATAAAAGCTGCCTAACACAACCATAAGCATTATGTTTTGGATTGAACTGTTTGAACATAATGCATAGGCTATCCACAATTGTAGGGCCAACTTGCACAAATACTGTACATTAATTACTGTACCCACATTACCATTTGCGCATTGGCGTGACATGTTAAGTAATAAATTAGGATACTCACAAGTTATATTGTGGATACAAGCAGTGGATGCTGTCCCAGCGTCTGGTTTAATAGGACAGGACAGCCTTTTGGGGAAGTTGACAACATAATTGCTCCTCAGATATATATTCCATTCAAGGTAACGTTTTAACGTGTCCAGCTGTCCACATGACATGATTAACACCGTGTTTCATCTGACTGGATACGACCATAGGATGCGACAGACAGACCAGTGTTACGTCCATGTTTGTTGTTGCCATCTTAAAATGAGCGTGCATTGTTGTTAATTAGTGGTTGAACAATCTTGCCAACTTTACTCACAAGTGCCCTCTCGTTTGAAAGGCTCTGTGATGTATTCTAACTAATAACAACTTGTTTTGATAGTCCATCCAACAACTAAACCGCGCGCCTAGCTCGTATTACAGTCAAGCCGATCGGTGTGCACTGCAGCGTCACAGGCACAGCGACAGCGTGATAGAGGGGGGCCCATTGAGGGGGGCTTCCGATGGAGGGTCATTCGCATTGAGCGTCATTTATTTGGACTGAGATTTACCGGCAGTCGGAGTCCCCCCTGGCAACAGGACATAGGCAGAACTAGCACGTTAAAGGGGGCCCAAATGTGAGAGGGGGTTTTCGATGGACGATCATTTGCATTGACCATCATTTGGACTTAGACTGACGGGCAGTCGGAGGCCCCCCTGACGGCCGAGGCCCGTTTCAATTGAAACCAATGAAACATAGTTAAGGCCGCCAATGTGTACAGTATAATCATATTTGCGGCTTTTTCTTGGACCTGAACACTGGAGGGGATATCCCCCCCACCCAAAAAAAGTGGAGGTGTTAATCCCCCCTGTCCCCCCCTACCCCCTGCGCGCATGCCCACACCCACAAACCACACCCACACACTCTCATAGACGCCTGGCCTCTAAAAACAATTGCTGTAAAAAACAAAAAAGAAAAAAAAATACGGGGGCAGTGGCATTAGCCAACGTACAGTACAAGACCATAAGCGGCACGCAGTACAGTACGGAACAGTACTCACAGCCTTTGTAGATGTCTGTAGGGATCTGGACAGCGCTGGAGTTGTAGTTGACCTTGTTCTTGAAGCTGGAGTCGTACACAAAATCCAGGTCCAGCGAGAACGGATTCTCCATCAGGTTTTCTTCTTCTCCGTCTTCTGACTGCAGGGCACACGCGCGCACACACACACACACGCACACACACACACTGGGATGAGCACACTTCATGCAAAAGTGTGGACAGACAAACAAGGGGAAAGGCACAGATCCAAGTCTCACCACATTACCCCGGGCGACGATCAAGCTTTTGCAATCCGGGGCACCCAGGCTTTTTGGAATGCCCTGCCTGAGGATCTGAGGCTAGCAAAATCAGTGTCTTCTTTTAAAATCACCTCTGAAAACATGCTTTTATATTGAGGCCTTTTTCATGGTTTTGCCTTTGTATGCAGTTGTGTTGTGTTATTAGGTTTTAATTTTGTTTATTCTCTGTTATCCTCGTTGTAATCCTTTTACCCATTGATTTTATGTGCTCGTTTACTTCTCATGGTTATCGTGCTGCTCTTTTACCTTATTCTGTAAAGCACTTTGTAACCTTGTTTGGAAACGCGCTACACAAATAAATTCATTATCATTATCATTAAAACAGTGGTTCTCAAATCGTTCAATTTCAAGCTTGTTTGGAAAAGCGCCACAAAAAAAGAATTCATTATCATTATAATTAAAGTCGTTCCAATTTCAAGGACCCCCTCCCCATAACTCTGAGAGCGAACAAATGGAACCAAATGGAATCGTAAGGGTCCATTTGAACGGAGCTATTTAAGGGTCAGTTTATAGAACCTGCTCAAGGAATGCTGAATCCCTAGGACCCCCACAATCACTGCGAATTTAGTGAATGAATTGGAATTCTAATGAAATGTTTGGATAGGGTTCAGAGCAGAAAACATTAATTACTCTGCCTCTTTTGTCTGCCTTCACATTTGGGTTGCTCTCCCCACCCGAGTCATCTCCAAACAACGGCGGGTATCAAAGCAGATGCCAGGCAGAGGGATTCAATTAGTAGCCTCAGATGATGGCTATCACTCACACACATGTATAAGGTGCCATGCAAATTAGCCCCCTGACGCTAACTAGCGAGCCAGCTTCATCACTGCTGTGTTCTCCACCAGGCATAAAGATGGGGTATTTCAGCATGAAATACATGTCATTTTCACTGGCACAATTGTGGGCATGCTTTCCTATTGTGTGTCGTCACTGTTAGGCGGAGACCTTGTAGGTACAAAATGGTTAATTTGAAAGGAAATGGGGGAAATACATTATAACCTGTGTTCCAGTGGATCCAATGTAGCTGTCACGAGCTTGTTAATACATTTCTTTCAATGTTTATAAAAACAACAGACCACTTTCACTTAAAAGTGATAGAAATATGAAATATGAAATAAAATATTGTAAGAAAATCAGTATAAGCCCATATATGGGCATGCCCCCTTTTGTGCCCATACTGTACATCGAGCTGACTGATTTGTTTGCGCCTGATGCCATGACACATTGAGGTTAGACAACACACTGACTCCATATTTGGTCATAGCTGCATTGGGGTTATGGTTATGGCTGAGTTATGAGTGTGAAGATGTGGTCCACCCGCCTGTCATCCATTAAGCCAATTTTAATAGAGGAGATATATGTATTGTATGTATATAATAATGAATATGGTGCTTGTTTATCAGCTTGTAGATAGGCTATTCTTGCAACTTTGCACAAGCATTAAAGGTCTCATGACATCAAATGTGTATTATTAGTGTGGTTGCTATAGGCAACACACTATTGTTCTCTCCTAACTTTATAGAGTAACTTTTATCCAATGAGGAAGCAGCGTCTTGGTAACTTTAAAGAGTAACTTTTATCCAATGAGAAAGCAGCATCTCGGTAGAGTAACCCCTAAAACGTTATAGAAACCCTAAAAACCTTATAGAGTAACCCCAAAAACCTTATAGAGTAACCCCATTGACTCAACAGTGACACACGCAGGAGAATACTTTTTTTTTTACCCCATTGCAACTGAAAAGACATTAGAACACAGAAAGAACACAACCTGCCATGGCTCACTGGAGTGGATTATTCAGTTAAAACCTTTAATACACGTTTGAAGGACCAATGATGAAGACTTTTATGTTTTGTAAAGACAGCATGTCATGAGACCTTTAATCTGTGAAAAAAACATAAAAGGTTATGGAGACTACAAGGTCTCTGCCAGACAGAGTGGATAGAAAAGTCCCCCTCTGGCACAGATGACATTATCTGTTTCTATGAGTGTTTAGGATGCCCACTAAGACCCTGTCAGAGGAAATATAAACTCAAATGAAAGCGACTATATCACACACAGATGAAAGCACAGGAGGTCTTTCCAAGGTCATTTATGATCCATTTACACACAATTCATTTCGGGCTAGTTTTTAAATGCTGTAAAAATATTTGAAAATGCTGCAAAAGCATTTGAAAAGTGTCATTATAGGAAACAAAAGCATTTTATTTCAAACTGTATTAAAGACATTTTTGTCTAGACACGTTCCTGCTGCTTGAAACTAAAATGTGCAATCTTTACGAACAAGAACTTTTGTTTTGAAATCATCGTCGGTGTTGAATGTGAATGCAGTTAAAAAGTGACATTTCCATGATCACTACATCTGTAGCACTCCAATACACACATTTTTGGAGCGGCGCAGGCTAATTGGATTTGACATGATAAAAAAACTGTTTGTTTTTTGGTTCGAGATTAAATCAAAACCCCATGTCCAGAGCAGAAATTGATTGATGGCCTGGCTTTAATTGACTATTAAATTGCAATTACAAGCTGTTGTCGGGACGAGCGGGGAAAGCAGTTATGTTGATGTTCTATTGAGAAATCAGCACAATTATAAAAAAAGGGCCACTGCATGATACACATTGCAATGACATCGATAAACACTAATACATCATTTAGCATCCCTGCATCCCTAACATTGGTCAAGGCCGAATTAGATTAATTGTAAATGGTTTGTTATTGTCATTACTATCCTCTCGTGTTTCAAGACCAGCTCAGTGGCCTTGTGGTTAGAGTGTCCGCCCTGAGACTGCAAGGTCGGGGTTCGATCACTGGCCGGGTCGGTTATACCAAAGACCCAGTGCCTCCTGCTTGGCACTCAGCATCAAGGGTTGGATTGGGGTAAGTCCCTGTGACATACTAGGGGGTGTCCAGGGGGTGTACTTGTACATCAAGCTGCCTCACGATATAAAAACAGGAGACATGCTCCTGTTTTTATATCGTATGGGTATGGGTCTCATGGCTCGGCAAGCCTTAATTACTTATTTACTCATCCTCTTGTGTTGGTACAGTCTGTCATCCACTCTACTGCAGTGGTTCGCAACCACCTAACCAGTGGTGTAAAAGTAACTACATATAAGTACATTTACATTTACGTATGGAGCTTAAGTAAACTTCTGAATTCTTTCTTTTCTTTACTGGAGTATTTCAAATTTTCAATACTTTTACTAGCTAGCTAGAGTGTTTGTACAGTACATCTGCTATTTAAAAAAAAAGAAAAAAAGAAAAAATGAAATATCTTGAAAGTGTTGAACTTTTTTTTTATAATTTAGAATTTTTTAAAACACAAATCTTCTCTTCTGGAGGTCCCTGGCACAAAACATTCCCAGATGAGGGGTCCACAGCCAAATACAGAATCATTTTGGGGGTCCTTGGCACAAAAAGGTTTGAGAACTACTGATTTAGAAGGCACTTGTAGAATGGTCCTCAGGTCTTAATGTGTGAAGCCCTCTCTGTGAAACTCCTCAGGTGAAACAGTGACATGACTACACACTTGCTGACTTTAGTCATAAAGATTTGCAGTTTTGGAGTCAGGCTTCCCATGTCCAAACTTTTCTTTGGAAAGGGAGGTGATATACTATACAAAATCTCTGAGCTTTTCAGTGGAACACCTCCAGATGTCCTAGTTTGGAAAGCCTTTCCCAATCGGAAGGCGTATGTATTGGCTTTAATTTGTCATACTTCAAAATCAGTATAACAAGACAGCTCTGGCCTGAAAAACAAGACTCAGGTCAACAACATACCTACATTAAAAGGCCAGCGAATCATTGTTGCTCTATATTTCTTCTATCTGAAGAGCATTTTTAATGCCATATGCACCCTTAGCCCTGACTCACTGTGCTTTCACTCTCCAAATCATTATTAACATAATAATTATGGAAGTGATTCATGACTACTTCACAATTTAACTTCAATGACTCAATTTCTAAAAGGTCTCCAGCTCCCTCGGGCCCCAAGGTGCCTCCACTTCTTCCATATAAACACTGCAGCAGCTAAAACATCCACGCTTCACCAGCGGGTGCTGCCGACGCATTTAACCGTTTTACCGCTTCTTCAGCAGGCATTGTTTCTAAAGTCATTGTTAAGCCGGCACTGATTTCTGGATTCAAATTCCAAAATAGCTACAAGCTCAAATGCGGCGCGTTTTGAGCTTGTAGATCAGCAATTTTTTGACACTGTAGTATGATGAATACTTGAATAGGGAATTAATTTGCGTAAAAAAAGAAGTACTGTAAAGTTAACTTATGGAGATAAGAGGTTTCTGCCCGACAGCAACGCAATGCAAAACTTTACAAGTAAATGCATCAAGCCTTGGCTCATCAAGTTGTTTAAGTCAATACGTTACTATTCCATTTCATTGCAATACCATTAAAAGGAAAGGAATGTAATGAGATGCACTGTCTGCTAGCAGTGCTGTCAATTAAAGTAATGCAGCCGCTGAACGCCGGTGCATTAATGTAGCAGGAATCCAATGCTTACTTCATAAAATCACAAGGAGCCGGCTTCATAGCATTGATTAATTTATTATCAGGGGCGATGGCTTTAGCCCTGGATTAATGCTAGTTTAGCAGAGATCTACTGACACGGCTCCTCGAGACCACTGCGGGGAATTGAGTTGGAGCAGATATACAATAATCAGCACTGACGATCTTATTGGACTTAATTGGACTTGAGACATCTTTGGTACCAGCTCGGTGGTTTTCAACGTGAGGGCTGGGGCAGGGGCGTTTGGGAAGAGGAAAAGTAAAAGTAAAACAATCATGAAAAAGGAAAAAGTTGTAATATCCTTTGAAATTAAATTCATGAGATCATTGTGTGGTTTAACTGCTTTCAACCTGGTGTCCCTATTTTGCTTGCGTCCTCGATTTTATTAATTAGGCATATAAACGAAAAGAAAAAGTCAAAAACAGCCACTAGCTCACTACAGTACAAGCTTGAGCTGTGAGGTATTCTGATTGGCTTAGGAATGTGTCAGTAGCAGAAATTGGCTACTTTTTCTTCACTTGAAGCTGTTTATTTGTGTCGTAGCCAGTCATTCTTGTCAGTGACTCTTTTTTCTTTCTCCAGGAGAGCCCAATCATAATTAACCAAGGCAGCTTCTAATTAGGATCTAAATAAATCCACGCAGGAAAGACTGATTGGTCCATTTTCTTCAGCCATCCACCACCTGTTTTGCTCGATTCATTAACCAATTTGTTAATTTTATCTCCCACATTCTCAGGGTTTAATTAAAGGTTGAAGAGGCCAGGGATGACATTTTGAAGACTCTTTCATTCCCCACCTTCACCCAAGCAGGGCCCACTCCACTCCGCACCACCTGACCTCGCTATCATTAGGAGCTTATGGGCCTCCGAGAAACAGAGCGCAGAGACGAGTGAGCAAGAGAGAGGGAGAGAGAGAGAGAGAGAGGAAGCGAGAGAGAGAGAGAGAGAGAGAGCCATTTCTAAACCACTTCATCCCATACAAGAAGAAGAAGATAGACCTTTTTGATCTTACTGTGATGAGATCATGTGCTTCATCAACGGTGAACTGTTTGCAAGGTTCATAGACAATACTCATTGGCAGCAGGTCTGAATAATTGTCTTTGTAGCTAATTTCATCCCTTTGGCAAAATGATGGTATTAAATACAGCATCGATATTTAAGGCTATCCTAAGGTACAGAGTAACTCAACTGGACTTGTTATTCTTACATGCAAGTGGATATTGAGAGACATAGTGACAATGTTAAGAAAAGAAAAATGCAATAGATCAGAAAAAGTTCATTATAGGAAACAGAATTGAGGAAGTTAGTTAAAGTAGGACGTTAAAGCCCAATTTATGCTCCGTCGCACTATGGTGTCGCGCACTGAAGCGAGCCGACTTATGCACTGTGAGCTTGTAGGCCGGCTAGTTTCAACGAGCGACACCGTCGTAAGTATGAATTGGGCTTAAGAAACCATGCACTCACCTTTTTAACCCATGTTTATCTTACCATATCTCCTCAGCGAGATATCAGCAGGACTAATTCATACTGTACTTCATGGTATATAAAGACTGTGTCGCTTGCCAAGAGTCGCCATAAAATACCAGATTTCCAAGTGGGAAAAATGTTACCGATCAATCGGCAATGGATCGGATCGGGCCGATCAAAGCGTGATCGGCGATAATCGGTGGTTTAGATCAAAAGGTAAATTCACCGATCCGATCCGATCGGTGCATCCGATCAACCAGCCGTTCAGTATGCCCACTTGAGGCCATTTTGGGGTATTGATTTCCACAGTGCTGAAGGAATAATTAGTTACTGCTATGATAATAAATACATAGTAATGCTGGTAAATAACTATAAGGCAAATATATAAATTAATTCATGAGTGAATTAATTAATTAAAGTTAAAACATTAACATTTAGAAAATATAAATAATATATAAATAATAACTTGATCGGATCGGTGATTGATCGGTATCGGGTGATCAAACTTTTGTGATCGGTGCTCGGTGATCGGTTCCAAAAAACCTGATCGGACCATCCCTAAAAAAAACGTGACACTCGAAAATCATCTATTTTTGGCAAAGTGACACAGCCATTGCAATGAAGTATAAAGTAGGCCTTCAGACCGCTAGAGTCAAGAGGTCTGAAAAGCGTCTATATTAGGGTGCTCATCGAAGCGCCGCTCGTGCGTCAGAGAACTTCACATAGTGCCGTGTCGCGGGGCGGGGCAGGGTGGCGTGTGACCTTAGCGTGACCTCCAGGGCTGTCTTTGGTTGGGTTGTGGGGCTGTGTGTGTGCGTGCGGGTCAGAGGGTGTGTCGGGGGCCCCGGCCCTCGCCGTGCCACGTTAATGATGACCGATGCTCTCCAATTAGACGTGCCGACAGGCCCTAAAGCACCGTGTCATTAATCACAGGAGTGGCGTGCAACAAAGAGAAAATCACACCGTGATTTATTGCTCCTCTGCTGCTCTCTCTCTCTCCCTATATCTCTCTCTCTTCTGCTCTCTCTTTCTCTCTCTGTCTCACACACACACACACACACACACACACACACACACACACACACACACACACACACACACACACACACACACACACACACACACACACACACACACACACACACACACACACACACACACACACACACACACACACACTTTCAACATTTTGCACTTTGGTGATCTGGGGAATTCTCGCAGTCCCTCTGTGATAGCTAATCAATCAGAGCGGCCAGGGGACTGGTGACCTATCGCTGAGGAGAGAACTGCATGCAGGCGTTCTATGCCTATGGCCAGACCAGTGACACCATCACCGGTTAGACCACCATTAGCCAAAACACCAGTTTTACCTGCATGTGGTTGGAACCCCGGGTCCTACAGCATCCAGGAGGTCCTTTTCAAAGTCATCTCATATCTTATATGATATCGTCACTGTCGGGCAGAAACCTCTTATCTCCAAGTTTCAAATTTGTAAATTTGTTCGCAAAGTAAAGCCCTGCTTCGCCATACAAGGCCGTCGCACAAAAGTAGTGAAAACAGCAGGCTGTTTTCACTAGTTTAAATCATTTTTAAAATGATAAATACAAAACAAACGGTTTTGGACATACAAGGTTTCCACCTGACAACGATGATATATACTGTAATATAATATGAATGACACTCATTGGCACAGAATGGCATCTTGGTTGGCATTAGAGGCGCTGCGTGATTTTGCTCAGCACCTTGCTGAGGTCCACGCCGTTGGGGGACACTGGAGGGAGGGATGCGTCGGGTTGGGGTTTGGGGGGGGAGAGGGCGTGGGGGCGGCTCTGGGGTGCTGTCACATGCACAACACCGGCCCCTATACAGGCGATTTAAATTATATGTCGCCGTACCATGGAGTCGACGCACCGAAAACAGCCCGATTTACAAGCTCACAACGTCGCGGGCGTGTAGTGGAGTGTGCCGGCGTTGTGAGCTCGCAGAACCGGCTCTTTCCGACACGGCGCTGCGTCGTACGACAGGGTATAAATAAACAGGTTGGTACACTTGTCAGACAGACTCACTGTAGAGTGGTGTCACCTCACTAACAGACATAGACAGCCCAGGGGCGGGGGGTGGGGGGAGCGGGTGCCTCAGACCTCAGACACATAAACACCGTGGGGGGCAAGGAGGGGGGGGGGGAGGGGGGGGGGAGTGGAGGGGGTGCTGGAAGGTGGATGGGGGGGGTGCAGGGAAACAGGGTGACAGGGCAAGAGAGGGATTACTGGGTTAGACAACAGGGGTACAGGTGTACAGGGAAGAAGGAAGGAGGGGGGTGCGGACGGGTCGGGGGTGGTGGTGGTGGTGGGAGGGGAGGATTTGGGCACAGGCCAGTAAACCGTACTCACAGAATAGTCCGAATCCTTTTTTGAATCGTAGTATGAAATGTCACTCTCCTGCGCAGAAAAGAAAAAGTGGAAAAACAGAAACAGGTGAGGACAGAAAGATATAGCAGAGAAGTCTATATCGCCCGTAAAGATGTAGCACAGAAGTCTATATCCCCTTAAAGATATAGCAGAGAAATCTATATCCCCATAAAGATATAGCAGAGAAATCTATATCCTCTTAAAGATATAGCAGAGAGCCTATATCCTTGTAAAGATATAGCAGATAGTCTATATCCCCATAAAGATATAGCAGATAATCTACCGTATATCCCCTTGATATAGCAGAGAAATCTATATCCTCTTAAAGATATAGCAGAGAAATCTATATCCTCTTAAAGATATAGCAGAGAGCCTATATCAGTGGTTCTCAAAGTGGATTTCAGGGACTCTCTAGGTTCCTTCATGGGGGTCTAAATTGACCCTTACAAGTCTGTAATTTTGACAGTGGACCTAACGGGTCCATTTGGTTCCATTTGTACACTGTCAAAGTTAAGGGGAGACCTTCAAATGTAAAAGTTTGAGAACCACTGGTCTATATCCCAGTAAAGATATAGCAGATAGTCTATATCCCCATAAAGATATAGCAGAGAAATCTATATCCCCTTAAAGATATAGCAGAGAAATCTATATCCTCATAAAGATATAGTAGATAGTCTATATCCCAGTAAAGATATAGCAGATAGTCTATATCAGTGGTTCTCAATACAACCTTTTCAGGCCGCGACCGCCGACATAATCATATTTGAACTGGGGACCACCCCACCCTGACGAGCACTAAGAGTTGAGGCATTACATTTTGTTTAACACAATTCTATTGTGAAAATAGCAGATCTACATGCTCACTGTGAGCATTTGATCGGCTATTTTCACAATTTTTGCTTCTAATATTTGACAACATGGCCAATGTTTAATTGTTTATTTTAGAGGTATTAAAAGGGTCTTAAAAGTCCTTAAAGTGTCACTTTAGAAATGTGCAGATACCCCCCATACACTTATACTGTGTGTTGGTTTGTTTACTGTTGAGTGAGAAAACAATGTTGCACATTAAGTTAATCACCTAAGGACCCCCCAAAACAATTTAGGGACCCCCCTAGGGGTCTCGACCCACAGGTTGAGAACCACTGGTCTACATCCCAGTAAAGATATAGCAGATAGTCTATATCCCAGTAAAGATATAGCAGATAGTCTATATCCCAGTAAAGATATAGCAGATAGTCTATATCCCAGTAAAGATATAGCAGATAGTCTATATCCCAGTAAAGATATAGCAGATAGTCTATATCCCTCCGTGAAGAAGAAGAAGCGACTCCTCTCTCTCCCTTTGGCGATGGTGATTGGTGGGAAGAAAAGCTAGAGAGAGAGTCATCATGGTTTATATTCACTCACACCGTTCCAGCATGAGAATATAATCAGCATCACAGAACACACAGTGGCAGTAGTGTGATGTGCACAGAGTGGAGAATGGAAGTAGGTCATGGAGGTAGGTGAGCGAATTTATTTGAGAGAATTCAAAAAAAGAAAATGCTGTGTCATTATTCTTTTTTTATGTGCAATGTGCAGTAGTGGACCAAGTACTCAACCCAAGTACTTGAGTAAAAGTATAGATACTCCTGGTCAGATGTTCACTCAACTGCAAGTGAAAGTTGCTCAGTATTGGACTAATAAAATCCAGATTTTCCCAGAAAAAGAAAAAAAAAGAAAAAAGATCAATAACAGCGAAAATAGCAGATCTAAAACCACCTTGTAGACCTGCTATTTTCACTATTTGAAATAACCTAAGAGGTTATTTCAATATTTGTCTTTGAAATGTGATCCACAATACAAAATACAAGTAAAGTATATATTATATATATATAGTACAGTACTCAAGCAAATGTACTCTGTTACCGTCCAGGCGTCCACCACTGGCAATGTGTCACGTGTTCCAAGTCTCGTGTTTGGAACACGGTGGTCACACTGTGCATGGTGGGATGGGGGGTCGAGGAATGTAGTGCATGTGTGCGTGCATGCGTGCTAGGGTGTGTGTGTGCGTGCGTGCGTGCGCATGTGTGTGAGGCACGGCGGCGATAACGTGTTCGGATGCAGCATGGAGGGGGGAAAAAAGTAATGAGAAGAGAATAAAGTGGAAAGCGCTGCTCTCTCTGGGAGTCCTAACAGCCTCAGCTGGCAGTGATGAGTCATAGTAAACAGCATAGTAAACAGGGGGGAAGGCAAAGGGAGAGGCAATGAAACCACAACAAGATGAGCGCCGTGATGCTGCGCTGCCTCATTGGCCCCCCAGCAACCAGACGCACCGGTCCACAGCCGAGCACAGGCCCCATCCTGCTACCTGCTTATGCCGATGTCTCTAAAAGAATACGTACACACCTGCATATGACGACAATGTTTCTTGGAACCTTGGTTCGTTTTTGCGAACCGGCCGCGAACCAATTTGTACGGTTCGGAACCTTGGCCAACGTGACCCTTTGCGATCCTTTTCTCGGAGCACCGCTCAAAGACATACTGTATACACATCTGAATATGATACTAATGTCGCGTACACACCTGCATATGCCGCTTGAAGTCGGTCGGTGGGACGGTTCTCGAGATACATAAACTACAGACATACACAGTATACTGTACCGGTATATGCATACACGTATACAGTACTATACGTACACAGATTTCCTGCATTTATTGTACGATTAGAGCTATATTATCATTAACAAGTGTTTCGCCAGTTATAGGGGCCCATTTTCAATAGCATGACGGGCGGCCCGCCCACCAATAGGTCCCCGGGCCACAGGTTGGGTAATCGGCCTGCCTTAACCTCCCTCCCTGTCCTCCGGTTCTCCTCTGGGCTGCATGGCGTCTTTATCTCCACGGTGGAGGGGAGCGTGAGGCCAGGCCGGGGCTGTGTGCGTGTGTGTGTGTGTGTGTGTGTGTGTGTGTGTGTGTGTGTGTGTGTGTGTGTGTGTGTGTGTGTGTGTGCAGCGAGCGGCGGCCAAGGGGCGAGCGCCTCATTATCATGAGGAGGAGGCTGGCTGTAAGGACATGCTCTCAAGGGCAACCGAGTGTCTGAAAACCTCCCTCCCTCTCTCTCTCTCTCTCTCTCTCTCTCTCTCTCTGTGTAGGAACGCTGTGGTGGTGGAAACAGTACTCAAATGTTTTACTTAAAGGAGCTATAGTCAACTTATTCTTGAAAAACGGATGCTAAAATAAAAATATTTTTTCGAAAATATTTTATAAAAGAATAAGCTTCATATTATGTGTTTCTTTTGTGGTCATTTTTTAATTGAAACACATATGAAGCTTATTTTTTTATAAAATATTTTCGAAACATTTTTATTTTAGCATCATTTTTTCAAGAAAAAGTTGACTATAGCTCCTTTAAGTAAAAGTATCAATACTGCAACACTGCTCGAACACACTGTATGATATTGCTTGGTCATCAGATCGTTAGAGTATTTCACACTGCACAAGTGACTTTCTTGAAATCGGCTGTCATAATATCGTTGTGGTTTTTGCCGACAAGATTGATCACCGACAAGGGGTCACACACTGCCAGATATTTCACCAGGATGAATCCCTGATACATAGCCAATATTACATTTGTTTTTATTCTAATTGTGCACGAGAGCGGGCGATAATGATTTTCTCTCAACGCACGTGTCGTGACAACGAGCAAAACCTTGGCGAGCAAAGCCCGATCTTGCGGCAGATCGCCGTTTTTGTCGGTGAGCGCCAAAAATGGTCGGCGACAGCACAATCGGCTCAAAAAGGCGGGCAGTGTGTTGGAGCCCTTACAAGTAGAAGTCCCGTATTCAAAACTGACAGTAAAAGTATTTCAAGTTTTGCTTTAACACGTTGCAAGCCGCGGCAGAACCCTCTGAACAGAGGTAGCGCCGAAGAAATAAGCCATTTATTTACAAACATGTTTTAAAAAAACAAAGCCCACATGATAACAACACGTACTGGAGTGCTCGACACAGCGTACATATTCATCCTGCAGAGGTCGGCGATCTTACTTTGGCGAGGCGGAGGGGAGATCAATTCCATTCGTTTACGTGCGGCGAAGCAGGGAAAGGAGCGATAGAGAAGCGGCGCCCGAACGTGATTGAAACCGCGATCCACGAACAGAGACAAAGACCAGCCATCTTGTTTGAGCTTCTTGCTGAGTTTCAACACTGGGGAGAGGATGAGGCTCCTCCTGGCCAGCCATCCATCCAGAATGTGAGTCAACGGCGTGGCCTGCTGGATATTAGGAGTATCACACCCAGCACCAGAAAATGACTGTCAGAGCATATTAACCCTTTCAGATCGCTCCAAAAAGACACAGAGAAGAATTTCCGATGTTTTTTTTTTTTTTATTATAATTTATATCAAAAGTCCGGGAATAGACGGCGTGGCTGATGGGACCCAGTAGGAAGTCCGAGGGAGTACGGCCAGGCTTAGAAGGTGTTAATGGGGGGGAGAGGGGTCAGAAGAACAGGGTTCAGTAGACTGCTCTGGGTTAAGACGGTGGAGAGGACCGCTCCGGGCCATGTGGAGGAGAGGAGAGGAGAGGAGAGGAGAGGAGAGGAGAGGAGAGGAGAGGAGAGGAGAGGAGAGGAGAGGAGAGGAGGCAGCGGTGGTTGGTGGTGGCGATGCTGGTGTTGGGCGCAGTAGGGAGGGAGGGAGGGAGGGAGGGAGGGCACTGCCAGGGCTAAAAATAGCTTGGTCTCTGCAGAGCCGAGAGAGAGAGGGGAGAGCGGGAGAGACAGAGAGGGAGTGAGAGAGAGACTGAGAGAGAAAGAGGGAGACATAGAAATAGAGAGAGAGAGAGAGGCAGACAGACAGAGAGAGAGAGAGAGAGAGAGAGAGAGAGAGAGAGAGAGAGAGAGAGAGAGAGAGAGAGAGAGAGAGAGGTAGAGAGAGGTAGAGCCAAAGCACTGCTGTTGTGTTGGTGCCAGTGTGATGCTGACAGCTGGATTGAGGCAGATCCCAGGTCTGTTTTCATACTGGTCCCACCATTTACCCATGTCTCCCCACGGTGGCACCGCCACTTATCACACACTAGCAGCTTCTGTAAATAAACCCTCCGCTCCTCGCTCCCTGGTGGGGGTTTTTCATTTTGTTTTGTGTATACGCGAGGGTCCGGAGAGTTCATACGTCAAACTGATTTGTTATCGCTCCCCGCACCGTCCGCGGCTCGTTTGGGGGGCGATGTTACCATGGTTGGTAAGAACACGACCTCAAACATGTACTTACACATGTTCTAATGCACCGGCGGTACGGTACGGTACGGTACGCTGCTAGACACCACCTGCACGCTTATGAACTGTTGATCCTCCTCAGTGGTGTCAAGTAACCAAGTACATTTACTTAAGTACTGTATTTAAGTACAGTTTTGAGTATTTCCAATTTTTAATACTTTTACTTCTACTCCACTACATCTGAGAGGCATATATTCATGGGTTGCATTTGTAGTCCTAAACCGGCCATTTTGAGGACCAACACACGTGTTTTGATTAACGTAGAACATTGGTTCTATGCCAATCAGACAGATTGAACACCTGTGTTGGTCCTCAATATGGCCGGTTTAGGACTACAAATGCAACCCATGAATTGTACTTTTACTCCACTACAACTATTTGAAAACTTTAGTAAGTAGTTACTTTGCAGATATAAATAATAATTATTGGCCCGCACGCACGCACACACGCACGCACGCACACACGCAAGCACTCACACGCATGTACATAATACGGATGTGGATGGCTCTCCCATCTGCTGTGGGTGGTCACAACCAGGTCAGGAAGGGTTAGGGGGTCTGGGTTAAACACACTAACCCAGATAAAACACCTGAACGTTAGCTGGCAAACACACCAACGTGCGCACGCGTAAGCTCGCACCCACAGTACTGCACGCACGCACGCACGCACGCACGCACGCACACACACACACAGGACATGCATGTACCGTACTGTGGGTCATACAAAGACACATGCACGCACCCACGCATGCACGTGTAGCAGAGTGACTCACTGCCTCAGCCTGATGACCTCAAAAGTCTAACATCTCCCCCAGTCCATATGGATGTCACTTTGGACAAGTGGTTAAAATATAGGACTTTCACGTGGGAGACCAGAGTTCAAATCCCGGTGTTGCACACACACACACACACACACACACACACACACACACACACACACACATCAACAACTCTATAGAAATCCCCACCAACAACACAAAGCTGTATCAGTAAATTAAATCTATTGTGAGTGGAGACAAAGCGCTAAGGTCAGATGATCCCCTCGTCTGTGTCTCTATCGTCTGTCCTCCCTTCTCTCCGCCTCACTGTCATCTCTGTCCATGCCTCCTCCCTCTCTCCGCCCTGCCATGCTTTCATCTCTGTCCATCTCTCTCCCCCTGGATACACCAGCCTCCTATACTCTCCCAACTTCTGATTTCGGCAAATCGTCACTGTCGGGCAGAAACCTTGTAACTTCAGGTTTCAGATTTGTACGTTTTTTTTGTAAAGTAAAGCAAAGCCCTGCTTCATCATACAAGACTGTTGCACAAGATTAGTGAAAATAGCCGATCTAAAAGCACACAATGTCTCGCAAAAATATTGGGAAAAAATGTGCGAAAGTCTTTGAATGTTTTGACCCAATTTTATAAATGTCTTCTAAATCCTTCTTCTAAATCAGTGGTTCTCAAACCTTTTCTTGTCAAGAACCCCTAGAATTATATGTATTTGTCTGCCGAACCCCATTTCAAAATATTGTATCAGGGACCCGCAAGAAGCAAATATTTGAGTTACAAATGTTCACTTTAAAAATACATAATATTCAAAGATTTGTACAAATTGTCATGATTTTTCAAAAAAATAGCCGATCTACAAGCTTGCAGTGCGGCACTCAGTGCCGCGCTGTGAGCTTGTATATCTGCTATTTTTCAATAGCTAAAGTATACAATAATTCCAGGACTAAATGGGTTCAAATGATAAATACAAAACAAACGTTTTTTTGGGGCATACAAGGTTTCCACTCGACAACGAGGAAATGCAGTGCAGCGCAGGTGAGATTCCTGCGGAGACAAGGTGACTGTTGCTATAGAAACCACCCCTCTGGTCTAGATAATAATGTTTACGTTCTTTTTTCTTTATCACCGGACCACAGTGTGTGTCAGTCTGCCCGTTTTCCATGTCTCTCTACTCCATTGGTTCTCAAACTTCAACTTTTCAAGGACCTCTATTAACTCTGAGTGGGGTACAAATAGAACCAAATAGAGCATCGCAGTGAGGTGTCAGAAGTAAAAAAGCCCATTCATTTTCACCATAGGGTTTTTCATTATCAGCCACAAAGTCGTAGCAATTCAATGTAGCCTACACTTACCACTAGGCTGGTGGTTGTAAAATGGTTCTATATGCTCCTGTAGAACCCCTGAGCATAGGCGATTCTAGCCTCTTCCAGCAGGGGGTGCACGACTTCTATTACCTGATGCAAAAATTGCGGATATTAGCGGTTTTGTAATGTTGTTTTAGCGGATTTCTGCAGTTAATTTTGTACCCAAATGTAACACAATATAAACAAAAAAAAGTGTAAAACAGGTGCTTCTTTTTCTAGACACCATATGTCTATCTATAGGATTTATTTACTTATTTTGCAGACAGAGGCAGCACAGCCAGGACATATAAAGCCAAACATCAAGTTAATCATCATTCATCAAGCAATCAAGCAGTCATTTACATTGGTGGTGTGGCACAACCACACCACCAAAGATCCATAACCAGCAGCTACCAATATTTACAAGCAAGTGAAGCAAGCATGCGCGCTCGCTCGCGCGCGCGCGCGCGCACACACACACACACACACACACACACACACACACACACACACACACACACACACACACACACACACACACACACACACACACACACACACACACACACACACACACACACACACACGGAGGAGAAGAAAACAGGCTGGCTAACTCCACAGTGAACAGATAGTTAAATAAAGCCATGTCTTACCTTAAGAAAATGACAAGAAAATATCCAATGTTATATTGAGGTGCCCAGAAGAAAGTGTTATTCCTTGGAGGCACAGAACACATCGTGTAATCCAGCCTCGTTGAGCAGCGCCGAAAACTTTAGTTCACGTATGGTAAATGTAAAAGCTATCCACATGTCCTATGGATGTCTGTAGTTAACCCCAGGTAGCATATTCCACTGTGAAACAACTGTTTAATTCTGTTATTTAGATAAATCTGCAGGTGTCATCATCTGCCGTTTGTTTTTCAACTGTGCTGTCAGAGACGTTCAGACAGTCACTGTGATTGGTTGAGAAACCAGTAGTCCTATTACCTCCCGCCCCCCATTTGCTGTGATTGGTTTAGAAGTCATGCTATGGGTGCTTCAAAGGGTCAAAAAAGGCGAATTTGAGATGTTCTTCTTCTTCATATTGCGTGTTTATTATGATCAAAAAAATCAAAATGGCCGCCTGGCGGCCAGGGGGTGCACGTGCACCCTAGGACACCCCTTAAAATCGCCTATGCCCCTGAGTATGTATGCAATCACTCTAGTTTTAGAACTCCGTGAGCGAGTGTCTTTCTTTTACAAATATGATGCACTATGTTAACACATGGGCGGCCAAGGTTTATAACATTTATAGCTGTTGCTGGTGCCACCATTGACTTACGTTATGTTTTGATGAGCCCCGCAAGCTTCGTGCGTGTGCACGTGCGTGTCCAGAGAAGATTGAGGAGGTACTCCATTTGTTTACAAACGCTCGCGAAACTCGCGGTAAAAAAATCGCGGTAAATTCGCCGTAAAGTGTCGCCGTGAAAACAATCAGCTCTCTGCCTCCATGGGGCTGTTTTTACCTCATTCTCAGATAAAGCCGTTCTTATGTTTCAAAGTAGAATCTAAAGCCATGTAAAATCCTTCCGTGTGGGGAGAGACAGGGGGCTTCCTGCCCTGGCTGGGTGACGTAATGGATTCAGGGCATGCAAAGGGAAGCTGCGGTCTCGAAAAGTTAACTATTTGTTGACTCGTCCCTCGACGATATAACTTCCTGTGGCAGGGTGACATCTAGTGGCCATAACTCGTCCCTGAACGCGTTTGGCTCCCCAAGTGTTAAAGATGACGATATGAGCGCCCACAGAGATGAAAATCACTACATGTCAGGCCATATGCTGGCCTGGATAACTAAACTGAGCGTGATTTAAG
>NC_137815.1:38355434-38417934 GCF_963921795.1 Nannobrachium achirus
AAGATTTTAACCAAAAAAGTGTACAGAAAGAGTTAAAATTATGTTTTTATGTGGCCACACCCACCAGTTCATTGGTATGCGTGGTTGTCATGGTGGGTGGTGACCCAGCTGAAGTTAGCCACACCCACGTATGTTGGGTGAATGGTAATTAGGGGAGGGGTTGATTCTGTGATGTAATAAGTATCTGTGTTTTTGGACCGGCACGTTTGACCCCACAAGGTGGCAACCTACAGCTAAAACCCAAATAGAAAGGCAATACATAGTTGCTCATAACAACCACAGCAGGGGGTCTAATGAAGTACTGTCAACCTCCTAGACACATGAAAACTAGAAAAAGTAAAACTATGGCACCGCCTCTTTAAGTATTGAAAAATAGCAGATATACAAGCTCGCAGCACGGCAGATCTACTATTTTTGAAAAATCATGAACATTTTGTGCAAGTCTTTGAATATTTCAAATCCTTCTAAGGTTTTTGGAAAAACCTATGTTTCTATGTCAGACAGCAGTGCTCAAACTTTTTCATGTGAAGGAACCCAAAAAAAAAAATGTGAGTTACAAATGCTCGCTTAAAAAATACATGTATTCAAAGATTTGCACACATTCTCACGACTTCATTCCCCGTGACGCCCCTGCAAACACACATGCGTGCATTCTCGCGCACGCACCGTCATAGACACGAGCGACAAAACCCGGAGTCAACCGCAAAACCTACAGTACCCCTGGCTCGGGTTCTCCAACAATCATCTCTTGCACCAGTCTCCCTAATGGAAGCTGACATTATATCAAACACAATAAGAGATTTCATTTGAAAGCTATTCATTAACCCCCCCAACACACGCACACGCACGCTAGCCTGTAAAACAAATCTCTCCAAACAGAACTTCAAAGTGATTGGGCTTCGGAAAGGTTTGTCGATGCTGTCGCAGGCAGGGACCTCATTATGTACAAAAAGAACAAAATCGTGAAAATAACCAGATCTACAAGCCCACGGCGTGATGAGATGCGACACGTCGTGAGCTTGTGTAGATCAGCTATTTTCACTACTTTTGCGCGACGCTCTTGGATGATGAAGTAGCCCGTTAATTTACGTACTGTATAAAGACAAGCACGAAAAGGAAATATGGAACGAGGTCTCTGCCCGACAGCATCTTAAGTGCTTGTCTAAAGTTGACATGTTATGAAGGCAAATAAGAGTTCTCAGCCTCAGGGCCTTCTCTAACGTTCAAACTACTGAAATCATTGCAGGAAATGTAAAAAAATAAATAAAGAACCTTCGGCATGTCCCAGTGGATCCAATGTAGTTTTTATTTAGTCACAAGCTCTTGTTAATACTTTTCATTGGTTAAACACAGTAAACACAATTTCACGTTCAAAAATCCATAAGCTCACAACAAGTCATGATGCGATGCATTGTGAGCTTGTAGGTCGTCTATTTCCGCTAATTTGGCTTGACTCTCTTGTATGACGAAGTAGAGTAGGGCGTTACAGGTAATTAAAAAATAATAATAAACATTCAAAGTTGACATTTGGAAAACAGGGGAGGTCGTCGGGATCGGGATTCAAACCCAGCAATGACGCACTGTCAGGTAGCATTAGAGCCTATACTGTATGTGGTACTTCATGCATCTGGCCAGGCCACGCCAGTGGGCACCTCGAGATGGAAGGTTTATACCTGACAGCGAGGATAATGTGAAGCGCTTTAGAACCCAGGGGCATTTAAACTAAGAGAAGTGCTTGAGGCATTATTAGGCGCTGTGCTTTCTCTGGCTGGAGGGAAATGTATAAACTGCAGAGCCGCTACAAGCTCTACAAGCCCACAGCGCTCCACGCTGCGTGGCACTGTGAGCTTGTAGATCGTCTACTTTTGGCTTGCAACACTGTGCGCACGACTAAGTATAAATCAGGCATAAGGCTAAGCAGCATGCACTCTCACACATGTGCACGCAGGTGTGCGCACACACGCTCGCACTGCGTACTGAGCGTTTCATCAATTTATGTATGTTATTAAATCTCTAATGATTGACATGCAATTTCATCGACTGGGCTGAATATAAAGGAGTTACATACAAGGGCATTTACAGCGAATGGAGAGGTTGAAATGGAATCACAATAGACCATCAGAAACTAATTTGTGCAGCTCATTCTCTTTTATTTTATGCAGGTGCATATTGTGCAGGTTCCCGACAGAGAGAAAGAACGTATTACACATGAATCATGATCACACAAATTAGTAAAAAAAAAAAAAAAAAAGAACTTAGAAATACTGCATCGTAGTTGTAGTATGTCTCCGTCAACCAGTCACCATTTACACCCATGTCTGTCCAGACTCATAGCATGAAGTAGCAGATGTACAGGCTGATCGGCTATTTTCACTATGTTTGTAAGCCACCATTGTACAACAAAGTTAACTTTAAAGCTATACTTTGTAAGATGCCCAACTAGTGGTCATTAGCCCTATAGCAAACCGCGGTCGCGTCCGCGTCTTTCGGCCGTTTTTCGTACCTTCAGACCCCCGCGTCTGCCTCCACCTCGCTGAGATCTATCTTTTGAGGGGTCCCTTGTTCCTGTGCGTTCAGTAATTCCAGAGATACGGACTCCTTCACCCTGCCTGGTAGGCGAAATTACCTAGAGAAGGGATGGTACAAACGGGCGACAACAAATATGGCTGCCATAGCGACCCCACTTCAAGATGCGCTGTGATTGGCCGGCAGTTGTATAACCCTCGCTGTGATTGGCCGGTAGTGTGATGACGCAATTTTGGCGCGAGATCCGGTCCCCGGCAAGGATCGCAGTTTACATATATAGAGAAGGCTTTACAGGCTGAAATTCACGGAGTGGGTGTTCTAAAACTTTAGCGATTTAACAGTTAGGACAGTTTTAAGATTTGTTTTATAAAAAAAGTTACATGGTACAACTTTAACTTCTACTCCACTACATCTCAGAGGTAAATATTGAACTTTTACTCCACTACATTTATTTGAAAACTTTGGTTACTAGTTACTTTGTAATTTTACGTTTCATATTTTAGGTACTTTTGTACTTTTACTCAAGTACATTTTGAATTCTGGACTTTTACTTGTAACAGAATATTTCTATATTTCAGTATTGATACTTTTAATATTTGAGTTTTTTTTCCACCACTGAACGCGTGCCTGTTTTTCATGCGAGGCTTGTGTCCCCCGCGCGTCTCTCTCTATCGCCAAGACCCGGCCTGTACCTGCCGCTGATTCGTCCAAACCAGGCACTGTTCGCCGTCGGCTCCAATCCCTGAGCGAGTCCAGATGGAGGCTGTATTGTGTACTTAATGCCGCCACCATCTGGCGGAGTCAGGTTACAACAAAGTATATATTTTAATACTTTTGTACTTTTACTCAAGGACCTACATTTTGAATTCCGGACTTTTACTAGAGTGAAGTAAAAAAAAATGTGAGTACTTTTTCCACCACTGGCCTAGGCTGGTGGAGGCACACAAAACATTTGAATCGTTATGATGATGAATGGCCGACGGTCAGTAAGTACAATACTAAGCTCTGGTGGTATAGTATTTGCATCATCATCGTTAAATCCTACTTACTGCTGAATACAGATTACTTATCTGCAATAAGGAATAAAGATATACTAGCTATACAAGGTTATATAAATCACAATAAATCACTAAACCGTGATATTGTCACAGTGACTACCTGGTGGTTGAATTTACCTTTAAAAGCAAAACAGGTTGAGAACCACTGCTGTATGCAGCCAGTTTGAGAGCAGACCAAACTGGATCACATAATAACGTACAATTATACTTAATCTCTTAGCCAACGGAGCACACAAAAATTATGACTTGAAAACATTTTAATCTTGAATCAGTAGGCTACTTATTTTCATCATCTCAACTGTATTATTGGAAATTGTTGAGGGGCACCAGGACATCTGTCCATAAGGATCACTACCAAAAACGAAACCGATTCACAGAATATAAGAATTATGCAGACTAAACTAAAGTTACATTAGCCGAGCATGCCGCAATAACTCAAACGCAGATGGTTTTCGGGGCTATTTGTGTTTAGGGTGCCTGCTAAATACGGCAATTGGCTAAAAGGTTGAAGCTTGTCAAAAATGCCTCTTTATAATGTCAAGCCAATAAAGAAGCGACCAATAAACTATACATTAAACTGTTGACCCGCGAGAATGAGAGGGAGAGAAATATAAGGTGACGAATGAGGGAGAGAGAGAGACTGTGTGTGTGTGTGTGTGTGTGTGTGTGTGTGTGTGTGTGTGTGTGTGTGTGTGTGTGTGTGTGTGTGTGTGTGTGTGTGTGTGTGTGTGTGTTTGGGTGGGTGTTCAGATAAAGGAGTGCATGACGGAGGGCCTTGGGCGCGGCTCTCTCTCTCTCTCTCTCTCTCTCTCTCTCTCTCTCTCTCTCTCTCTCTCTCTCATTGGCATGCTCTGCATCTCCAGGCTTTTAGGCGATTAGGGAGCTGCTGAGACCATGGCGTCCACACATAGCTCCATGCAGATGTTCATTTGTATGCCAATAAACAAATGTGCCCTCAGATTAAAGTTCCAATACGCAGTGCAAATTCAGCAAAGTAAATGGCATTCTCCATGCACATCACATCAATGTGCTGCCGCTCTCCAGACACTGAACCCAGGCCCCCCTTCACACTGCACATTAACTTCAAAGACTCTGTGAAAAAGATGGGCAACGGACCAGAAGATAGAAGAGGGGAGAGCACAGTGTGGCAAAATAGAAAGTGTGGAATAAGTGTGTAAAAAGAAAAGGAAAAAAATAAACCGAGGTGGAGTAAGTGTGGGGAAATGAGAAATAGATGGAATAAGTGTGGAGAAAGAGAAAGTAGTGGAATAAATGTGGAAAAGGGGAAAGATGTGGGGAAAAAGAGAAAGCAGTGGAATGAATGTAGAAAAGGGGAAATATGTGGAATATGTCTGGAAAGGGTGAAACGTGGAAAAGAGAGATCTCCAAATGTACAATGTAAGCATTTAGCAGACGCTAGCATCCATTCTAAAAAATATACTATTAAAATGACTAGACGCTCAGCCGCCCAAAGGGACCTGCCTACTCAGAAACGAGGTAAATAGGGAATGATGCAAACCCCATTATACCTGTTGTCATAGGACCCGTTTCGACCATTGCAGCCATTTTATGCCCATATATGGAGATCTATGTATCTGCCTGACGGGCGGCCGAGCGTCGAGTCGGGGACCAGGCCTACTCGAGAACGATGTATGTTTGCCTGTGTCCATTTATGCCCATATATGGGTGTATCTGTATCTGTCTCTCTGCGTTTTTATGTACATATATGGAGATCTCTCTCTGTCCCTTTTATGCCCGATTGCCCGTGTATGTGCCGGTTCCGGAAAACCCTGATGTCAGACATCAGCCCCGCATATGGAGATTCCGAACCTTTCATGCTAGTTCCGGAAAAGCGCTTATCGGGTCGGGGAACGTGTGTGCCGAATTTGAGGCCGGTGGGACGAACGGTCCCATTAAACCTGTTGTCATAGGACCCGTTTTGACCATCTGTTTGCCTATGTCAATTTATGCCCATATATGTATCTGTCTGTCTGCATCCATTTTATGCCTATATATGGAGATCTCTGTATCCGTCTGTTTCTCTGACTGTGTTGCAGATACAGTGCCTTTTCCCGAAAACCCTGATGTCAGACATCAGCTCCGTATACAGAGATTCCAAAACTTTTGCGCCAGTTCCGGAAAACCGTGTATTGGGTCGGTAAAGGCCGGGCACTGCACTCCCCGCTGCGGCAGGGAACGCGTGTGCCAGTTCCGGAAAACCGCGTATCGGGTCGAGGCCGGCCACTGCACTCTCCGCTACGGCGGGGAACGCGCACGCCGAAGTCTGTGTTGACTCATGTGGCGTACGTGATGTCAGAGCCTTTTGTGCCGGTTCTGGAACACCCTGATGTCAGACATCAGCTCCACATACTTGATCTAGAGTGCAAAGTGAAAGTGTGGAAGGATCGTCTATTTGCACAGGAGTGATGTCAGAATGAGTCAGCAGAAGTGATGTCACAATGAGTCAGCGCTTGTGCCGGTTTCCGGAACAGCCTGATGTCAGACATCAGCTCCACATACAGAGATTCCGAACCTTTCGCGCTGGTTCCAGAAAACCGCGTATCGGGTCAGGTCGAGGCCTAGCTAAGAACGTAGGCAAAGATCTGAGCTATCTGCATGCGAAAGTTGGAGTCTGTAGAACCAACCATGTGCTGTGAGGCCTCTTTCATGCGATTCGGGCGAATTCGGCCTCGGCTTCAATTAGTACTCAGGATACTCTGTACAATTTACAATTCAGGCATTTAACAGAGCAATTTACAATAAGCTAAGACAGCACAAGGTAAGCATAGAAGTCGTAATCTAAAAACGTAGGTAAACCTAGAACCTATTCAATAAAATCAATAAAAACAAAACATAAATAATCTGACATCAAAGCTATACACACTATAGCTTCGATGTACCATAGGATGCCAAGTCGAGGGTAGGTACCCCACAAAAAACATGCAGTAATCCTGGTCTCTATAATGCCTCACCCTGGCCAGCCAGGGCGCCTGATGGAGGGGATAGGAACTGTTTGGAAAAACATGTTCCTTCCACACGTTACGTCCAACCGGGGAAATTCCCCCGTCAGGTGAAAAGAAGCGGCTTGGACTCCTCATTCATAGAAAGAAGCATGAGGTCGTCAGTCCGTTGCTCTCCCCAGGTTGGCAGAGGGAGTGTAGTGCCCAGGATTATATTAGACAATTGAAAACGGGTGAAAACTTTGGTTACAAAAATCGTCAGATAACATTCTCTAAAAAGAAAAAAGGATGACGAGTCAAAAATGGCCTGGCATCGGTCTATCTATAAAAATGCTAAATAAAATGTTTGTCTTTGCATGTACATTGAAACTATATAGTAGGTAAACAACAAACCTAGCATCTATCTAAATAACAAGCTGATATACGTTTTTACATTGTGGTCAAGAAAAACAAGCCTAAAGAAAAAAGAAAATCAAAATGCATGTCGTCATTACTGGTCTGTCTTTCTGTCTGTTTCTGTGTGTGTCTCTCTCTCATCTCTTCTCTCTTTTCAGTCACTTTCCCTCATCGTAAAAAGCAGTTAAATCAGTCAGAGAATATTCCTTCCAATCCGGTGATAAGAAAAGGAGCCATTGTCCTGCTGCACTCTGGGTAATGCCGCTCCCCATTGTTGGCTGACAGGGCGTCCGTGGAGGAAAAGGCTTTTCGCCGGCGATAGATAGCATCACCACACTGCGTGGACACGCTGCCAGATAACAAGCCTATCCACCAGCACACACGCATGCCAACACCTCTCAAACAACACCCCCGATCTGATCATCTGAGGAAGAGGCGCTTTAACTCCAAATAAAGACAAATAGGATAAAGGGGGTGAAAAAAAAAGGCCATTACAATATTAACCACTTTCAACCTGGTGGCCCTATATTCTATATGGCATTATAGTTGAACATTGAAATCGCCCAATAAATTGCGAAAGCGACGCATTGTGAGGTTGTAGATCGGCTATTTTCAAAGGATTTGTATACGCGTGAAAACTTGAAATGGGACATTTTGCATAATCCATACAGTACTTTGACTTTTGGCACGTACATTTTTATGCAAATGTTGTACTTTTACTCAAGTACATTCTCAATACCGGACTTTTACTTGTAACAGAGTGGTTCTACACAGCAGTATTAATACTTTTATTTAAGTAGAAAATTTGTACTTTTTCCACCACTGAGTAGTACCGTCTGAAAACCAGCAGCACCCAAACATAACAGAGTAATACTGTCTGAATACCCGCACCCACACAACAAATAGAGTAGAACCGCCTGAATAGAAACAACGCAGAGTAGGCACTGCTTACTCACACTGGGCGTGATTTTGTTCGCCCACAAGTGGCCTTAAGATTCTCCAGAATCCTCTTCACAGCCAATCAACAATCAGCGCTGGCTGGAGGGAAACCTGTTATTTTCGACCTCGCAATCATTTCCAACAGACACTTTGCTGTCTACCCACAATGCTTTGAGCAGCACATTGCATGTGTCATCGTAAGCATCAAATCACAGACACACGCACACGCACACGCACACACACACACACACACACACACACACACACACACACACACACACACACACACACACACACACACACACAGAACCAGTGTTGTATTGGTGATTCAATGTTCGCTTAACACCTATTCTACAGGAGTTAACAGGTTCAGACAATGGTATTCATACGCATACAGAGAGCTCGTTCCTTTGTTAAAACACTAAAGCGTTTGTAAACGTTGTCGAGGCGTGATCTTAGGGTTGTTTGCATGTCCGTGCGTGTGAGGGGCGTGACCCTGCTTTGAAAAGATATGGACGGTGTCTACCCGCGTGACCGGAGCAATACAACACTGCACAGATTTACTTACTTGTGCTCTTCGCCCCCTATGGGGCATACGCCATCGATAATGTTCCTCCACCTATAACGGCCTTTGGCAGCATGTTGTGCCGTGCCCCACGAGAGACCCATCTCCGGCAACTCAGCCTCTACAGTTCTGCGCCAGGTGATCTTTGGTCGGCCTCTTTTCCTTTTCCCGGGTGGTGTCCATTTTGGGGATCCGCTCTTGGGGCATTCGGATTACGTGTCCAAGCCATCTTAAACGACAGTGTTTAATTTCTGTGATCACGTCTTGGCAGCTTTATTGGGCCAGAATATACGGCAGATCTTCCTCAGGCAGCCAAGGTGGAAAGGGCTGACTTTACTCACGTCAGACTTGGTTATTCACCAGCACTCAGCCCCATATAGTAAGGCTTGACGAGGGTATTATACAAGCAGATCTTGGTTTGAGGCTGTAGGTGTTGGATTTCCAGATGTAATGGAGTCTTGTGTAGGTGTTGCGTGCCTGTCCAAGTCTGCGTTTGATGTCTTTCTATGCGGTGTTTCAGTCCTGGCTAATCAGACTTCCCAAGTACACAAAGTCGTCAACAATCATTTATAGTGATGCATGCCAGTGTGGTGGTGTTGATGGACATCACTTTGGTTTTGGTGGTGTTGATGATGAGGCCTGTCTGTTGGGCGTACTTGGTGAGTCGATCAGTTTTTTTCTTGCAGGTGTGTTCATGGCCAGGACAGCGAGGTCATCAGCAAAGTCAATATCTTCAAGCTGGCTAGAGAGGGTCCACTGGATGCCTAAACGTTTATCAACAGTTGTTCTTTGCATTGTCCAGTCGATGACAGTCAGAAAGAGAATGGGTGAGAGGATGCAGCCTTGGCGTACTCCAGATCTTACTGGGAAGAACTCAGAGGTTGTGTTGCCGAGTATGACACTGCATTCAAAATGGTCATAAAACCTCCCTATTTTTTAGATGCTCTTATGAGGCAACTACACAGCAGCGCTCTGTGAATTCGTCTAGCTAACACAGTTAGTTTTAGTCATGGTTTTCGTCAGTGAAAAAAGGTAGTCAATGAGCGTATTTCGTCATAGTTTTAGTCAACAAAATCAACACTTGTGTGGAAATTATGTGGATTATGTGTGGAAAGTCAGCAGTAGGAGGAGAAAGGTGAAGCTATATTGAAGCCATTTTTAAATACACAATATAATCACAAATAAAACTGCCTTCTATTTTCACCGCGAGCAGTTCAGTTTTTTTTCCCTGTGTGTTGTGTGTGAGCTGAGACAGCTAGAGCCCGGCGCAGCCTGCCGAGCACGTAATGGAACTCATAAACGGCGTTATCGCTTGAATCCTGCGCCGCGTAACCGACGCCCATCTGCTCGGCACCAGAGGGAACCTGTCACGCAGAAACCTCTTATCTCCGTATTTAAACTTTCCATGTAGTTTTTTCTTTTGTTTTTTCTTTTTTGCGTAAATTAATAGCCTACTTCGTCATACTAAGGTGTCACACCAGAAGTCGAAAAAATAGAAGATGTACAAGCTCGCAATGACATGTACATCTTGCATGTCTTCTGCTTATGCTATTTCTTTTTATTAGAATCTTGAAAAGCAACAGCATTGGACATATCGTCGTTGCCGGGTGGAAACCTTGTATATCCAAAACCGCTAGTTGTGTATGTATCATTTAAAAAATGATTTAAACAAGTGAAAACAGCCGATCTACAAGCACACAACGCCTCGCAGTGCGAGGCGTTTTGTGCTTGCAGATCTGCTTGTAGATCTGCTTTTGTGCGACGGCCTTGTATGATGAAGCAGGGCTTTACTTACACATACACATTTGAAACTTGGAGATACGAAATTTCTGCCCGATAGTGACAATATATTGTATGAGGTTTCCGCCCGACAGAAACACAGAATAAGGGAGCTAAGGGAGGGGAGGGGAGGCGGAGTCCAAATCGGCACACAATTTAGCATGGCCGTCTCCCCTATCAAGTGTATCTGATGGTCCCCTGTGCCTCGGCACGAGCCCACATGCGAGATGATGTGTCCCCCAAATACTGAGACGTGTGTCCATAATGGAAAACCTGCTATCCACAACAACACACCCATGAGACACATTACACCCATTGACACATTACTGCACAAATCCACAAAGTATAGGGACAGTGACTGGTGTATGTGCAATGTGTATGCATACAGTTATGTGTGCAGTATTTGTGGGTGTCTGCAATCTGTGTGTCTGCAATCGTGCATGCATGAGTGAGTGTGTGTGCTCTCTGTGTATGTGTATGTGTATGTGTGTGTGTGTGTGTGTGTGTGTGTGTGTGTGTGTGTGTGTGTGTGTGTGTGTGTGTGTGTGAGAGAGGTTTCGATCGTGCGTGCGTGCATGCATGCATGCATGTGCGTGCATGCATATAATCATTGCTGTCAGGCAGAAACCTTGTACCGTATCTCCATGTTTCAAAATGTTTGTTTTTAATAGCAGATCTACAAGCTCACATGGATTGGCTATTTTCACAATTTTCAAATAGCTTTTTATTAAAATAATAATAAGCAAGGAACAGTTTTAGGCACACAAGATTTCCATCCGACAGCAACGATATAGTGTGTGTGTGTGTGTGTGTGTGTGTGCGTGTGTGCGTGCGTGGGTGCTCTGGACCTCGTTCAAACAGACCAATAGATTAGCAGTTGGTCCAGTCATTGATCAATGAGTATTATGGCTCTTCAAGCAGCCGTTTGGATCCCTCTCTCAAGTCTCCACACACTTCAATCCTCAGCGTTCATTTTACTCTGAGAGTGTCAAACATGGAGCGGTATAAGCGTGGCTGTGAACCTCACACTAACACACCCTCTTCTCTCTGCCAAACCTTCAGTCGCCCATTTGGTTTCCAGTGGTTGCTAGCGGTTACCGTGGTGACCCGCAGCATCAGCTTTCGGTATAATTTCAGCTTCTTGATTGCGGAGAGCGAACTGTAATTTGCTTAAGTGTGTGTGCGATGGAAAGCCTACTCCTTTTTTCCCCATCCCTCATCCTTCTTTTTATTCATTTCTCTTTTTTGTGTCTATTTAGCCTTTTCATTTTACCTCGTTCAGCTCCAACCCTGTCTCCATCAATTCTAACCTCTATTGTCTCCCGAGAGAGATCACCTAAAAAAAAAAAAAAAGAAAACACAGCCGTATGTGCTCCGGTAAACATCCCCATAGAGAACTGACTCATGGGTGACTCAAGCCTATTTCACATTCTGTCAGCGGATGGGTGTTGCTTGCCGACTGGTATTTGGAGACAGACTAGTCGCCTCACGCAGTGTTCAAAATGCTTCTGTCATATGGTCTGTACAAACAGACAGCACTGAAACATATTTTCAATTTAACAACGTGTGGAGGAGGTGCGCGGGTGATGCAGTGGTAAAGTACTCCTGCCCACCGCCGCAAAGTCTGGGGATTCCAATCCACCACGGTGCTTCCGGCTTTGCCAATCCTTTATACCAGTGCTTCTCAAACTTTTTCATGTCAAGGACCCCCAAACTGACACTTATTAGCTTGCATTTGAAAAGATCTTTTACGGCTCTAGTGATTCTCAACCATTTAATTTCAAGGACACCCAGTTTGACACGCATTAGGCTACAGACCCTCATTTAATAGCATTTCTATCTCTGGGACCCCAAATCTATGTTAATTTAACTCTGAGAGTGTACAAATGGGACCAAATGGACCCGGAGTGTACATTTAATGTACACTCCGGGTCCATTTGGGTCCATTTGTACACTCTCTGAGTTACATACCCATAAGGGTCCATTTGGTTCCTAACTCTCATTTAGCTGGGGACCCCCTGGAACTCCCTCAAGGACCCCTGGGGTCCCTGGACTCCACTTTGAGAACCAATGGTCTACTGTATACCAGTGGTTCTCAAACTTGGGGTCGGTCCCCAAATTATTTTGTGGGGTCCCCAGATGATTAGCTTAATGTAATTTCTTTTTCTCACTCAATGGTAAACAAACCAACACACAGTATAAGTGTATACAGGGTATCTGCACATTTATAAAGTGACAATTTAAGGACTTTCAAGACCGTTTTAATGCTAAACTGGCCAAACTGTCAAATATTAAGTAAGCAAGATGCGAACATTGTGAAAATAGCCGATCTATATGCTCACAGGGCATCTGCTATTTTCACAATATTCATATGTGGAACCGATTCAAATTAAATGTAATACCTACATTTCCAAGTGCTTGTCAGGGTGGGGGTCCCCAGTTCAAATATGTTTATTTTGGGGGTCACAGCCTAAAAAGGTTTGAGAACCAACATGGTCTACAGTATGTACAAACACAATTGGCCTGCATTTAGGGGGAGGAAAGCTGGGCGGGAAGGGTGATATTTGTCACTGTATGAACTCCCACGGGCTGGGGGGTGGAGCCTGTCAGCGGGGAGTGTTGGGCGGGAGGAGTAGGACAGAGGCTCTACACTGTCCTCCCAGTGGGGGCTCCTCACTGGCAGGTGAGCCAGTAGGATACAACACTGACAACTAGGGGTGTAACGATATAGTAACTGAATCGAAAAATCGTTTTTAATTTGCAATGATCTACTATATCAATATGCAATAGCAAATATTGTACCGTTTGGCTCTGTATATCGTATCATATCGTTTTACAATGCAAATAATCGATTGTATGGAAACTAAGTATTTGTGCCTTGTAATCTCTGTGTTCATGTCAATGTGCAGGTTTGTCCATGTGTATTAATATAATGTCCATGTATTTGCTAAAGAATCACACCTCTATTGACACGTTTCACACAGATTTACTGTCTTTGCTAAATAGTTACTATATCGATTTTAATTTTAATTGAATCATATCGTATCCCTATGAATTAACCAATATCGTCCATGTATCCAGGCGCGCAGATCCAGTAAATGCATAGGAGGGGACCTCCTATGAGGTCCCCGCGCGAAGCGCGCGCGCCTCCGTGCGCGTGCGACCGATTTCGTTTTTTTTGCGTGCAACGATCGGTTTTCGGGCGGTTTTCCCCCCTCATTTTCATTCAGATACGGGCATTAACGGTTTTATGATGTATTATTTATTTACTTATGAAGTTATCACTAGTACTGCAATAACCAACACAACCAAAGCTTACACGAAAACACACACTTCATCAGAAACTTACCATTGTTGCTTGTTGTGGTCAACTTGGTCCTTCCGAAATGTACATAGTTCTAACTTCTAGTTCTGTAGCAACTTGGGACAGCCAGGTCGTGAGGTTGGTATCCATTTAATTCCAATAAACGTACAAGCGTCAAATGTCATTGTCCAGATCCAGAAAGTAATTTAATTGAAACCAGTGCACCAGTCAGTGCTCTTCTCTAGACTCTAGTCACAGACACCCAGAGAGTTATAATAAGGACACACAGCCATAACAAGTCGCCATATTATGACGTCATCACTGAGTCAACTGAAAGCTATTCTTCTATGGCTAGAAAGGCACTGCCGCACAGGACGGTCTGGACCAAACCATTTGGGGATTTTAGATGGGGGGGGCTTAAAAATAATCGCTCGCGTTTAGTGCGTGATTTTCAGAATTCAGACCCCTAAAAGTTTGGCTTGGGGGTCCCTGACTGGGGGGGACGGGGGGGACTTCTGGAAGTGAATGGAGGGGACGAAATTGAACCTGGAAGGTGACCAAAACACCTTGTCACCCCCCCATTTGCGCCCCTGCATGTATCGTATCGTCAACCATGTATCATGATGCGTACAGAATCGTTGTTCAAATGTATCGTTACACCCCTACTGACAACACACAGAAATGTGTGTGGGAAGGAATTCATTGGCACTAACGGCTAAATTAGGAGAAAAAGGGGGTAAAAAACACAACAACAAAAAAAGAAAAGAAAGTGGGGGCGCGGACAGTGGTGGAAAAAGTACTCAAATGTTTTACTTGAGTAACAGTACTGCTATACTCTGAAATACTCTGTAAAAGTAAAAATCACGAATTCAAAATGTACTTGATTAAACATATGAAAGTGTTGGAATCAAAATGTATTTAAGAGCAAAATGTTTGAAAATAGCAGATCTACAAGCTTGTAAATCAGCTATTTTCAAATAGCCAAGGTATAAAATAGGCCTGAAGTGGTTAATGTATGTTTTATAATATTATAATTTATATCTGCAAAGTAACTAGTAACTAAAGTCTTCAAATAAATGTAGAGGAAAAAGCACAATATTTGGATCTGATATGTAGAGGAGTAAAAGTATTGGAAATTGGGAATACTCAAGTAAAGTAAAAATACCTCAAAATTGTACTTAAGTGCAGTACTTAAGTATATCTACCTAATGACTTTACCACTGGGCGCGGAAGCATTGTTAGATTGAAAATCGTCTCTTGTCGGCAAGCGACACCGCCCTGCAAGATGGACTGTAAACCCAACGGACTGCTGCAGGCTGGAGGACATCGTCAATGGAAAGGAAAACGCGAACAAGAAAAACGGCAAAAGCAATTAGAAACGCAGAGAGATAAAAACCTAGAGAGGACTTCTTCAGGTGTGTCAGCAAGCTGCCCCCCCCCCCCCCCCCCCCAGCCCCCCCCGCACCCAGCAGAGCGCTGTCTGGGAGGGAAGCTTGAAAAAGTGGCCCCCGTGTCTAAATCCTGCCGATCGATCCGCCTGCTCCACCGGGGGAATGGGAATCAATACGGCAGAGAGATCCATGGGGCCATGCTCCGCTCCAGAGCTTGATTCCACCCCTTTCACATGATCAAAACCCATGAAATGTTATTGCAGAAGGTGAACCTGCTGGCTCCTCCTCCTGGCACGCTGGTCAGAGTGCTAGAGAGGAGAAGATTAATCCTATTATATATGAACCGCTGTACTGCTATTTCCAAGTCACAGATGCTGCAATCAGTTGTGTAAATCAGTGGTTCTCAATCAGGGGGGTCCCCAGATTATTATTTTTGAGGGGTCCCCAGATGATTAACTTAATGTGCAACATTGTTTTCTCCCTCAAAAGTAAACAAACCAACTTAAAGTTTAAGTGTATAGAGGGTATCTGCACATTTCTAAAGTGACAATTTAAGTACTTTTTAATACCTCTAAAAGGACAAATTAAACATTGGCCAAATTGTCAAAATATTAGAGGCAGGAATTGTGAAAATAGGCTATCTACATGCTCACAACGCCTTGTGTTTTGCGAGGCGTGAGCATGTAGATCTGCTATTTTCACAACAGAACCATGTTATACCTGCTCGTCAAGGTGGGGGGTCCCCAGTAAAAATATGATTGTTTTGGGTGTTATGGACTGAAAAGGTTGGTGTAAATGAGAGATGGGGGACTTGTAAACAAGGTCTATAGTGTTTTAGGTAATATTTGGTCCATGAATCAGGTACAATATTAATTCCAACCCTTAAATTGCATGACAATGCAAGAGTAGTTCAGTTCAGTTCATCAGCTCAAGAAAATCACGTAAAATATTAAAAGGGATGGTCGTGGACACAGCACTATTAAAGTTATACTATGTAACCTTTTTTATAAAACATATCTTAAAATTGTCCTAACTATTAAATCGCTAAAGTTTTAGAACCCCCACTCCGTTAATTTCAGCCCCAAAAGCCTTTTCTTTATATGTTTTCTACGGCAAAATTACGCCATCTGCATCATCCGTATACGTTGTGTATACGTTGGCCAATCACATCGCGGATCATACACACATGATACACTACCGGCCAATCACAGCGTATCTGCCGTCTCTTCAGGAAGTAGCCTCCCTCAGCTACAGTGTTTACGATGGTGAACGATTCTTAACCTCTTAATCCCCAAATCCTGGCCAGAAAATTACGTTCTACCCCTCCACGGAATCGTATCGGTCGCGGTGGTTTGCGGTGCCGCTCCGGTGGACCGCGGCGGTGGTCCGCGACGACTCCGGGCGGAAAACTGCCGAAAAAAGCAATACCGCTACTGACCACTAGTTTAGCAACTTACACAGTATAGCTTTAAGATGGAAGAAAAGGGATCTTGTATTCATATACATTCCTTCCTAAGAGGCAAAAACAGGGGTGGAAAATGGCCATGTGGTGGAATGAGAAATGAAACAAGAGGCATGAAAAAAGAAAAACCCAAACGTTGGATCCCTTCAGTGCGCTCATAAAACATAATGCATTCTGTGGCTAATGGAGCCCATGCACAGTGTTAATTTAACACTCTGAGGGTGTAAAATGGACCCAAATCGACCCGTAAGGGTGAGTGGAATGAAGACATTATAGCCTCCAAGGTGGGGGACCCTCATCTCCACTGAAAGGGCCAATTATCTCAAACCGCGACATCATAAGGACGCCTGGCAGGGAGGCAGACCTTGTAAATGTTGGCCCCAAACAGTTGGGTTTCATGGCTTGAGGAGATTTAACACAGATGGTCAGATTCCAAAATGTAAAAGTAAAACATAGTCACTGCACAGTAAAAATACAGAATGTTTTTGACTGGGGTCCCCCAGGGGGTGTGTACTTAGTCTCATGATCCGCCCCCAGCTGATCTAGATAGTAGAATTTAGATTCTTAAAAGTCTACACGCTTTTAGATCTGCCATTTTCACCTATTTTCGTCAAATGTCATGACATGCCCAGAATAAGAATGCTATAGGTTTCATGTGGAACATAGAACCAAATGGGTCCTTATGGTTACATTAGTACACTCTGCATTTTACTGAGTACCTTTACATTATTGTGTGCAGTGCACTCACTGCACTGCATGTGTGCAGCACATTGTACAGTGTATGAACAGTTGAACTTGAACACACGTGTGAACGAAAAGAAAATATTTTTTGTGAATATCAGTGGTTAGTAATGAAGAGAGGGCATGCAAGAAAGAAAGAGGGAAGAGGGTGCGGGCAGAGAGAGAGAGAGAGAGAGAGAGAGAGAGAGAGAGAGAGGGAGAGAGATTGTGTTGGCCTATGATGAAAGGCTTGATTGATTAGAGAGTGATGATTGGGGTTAAATGACCTGGAAGATGACTCCATCTCTGTCTGCTTTTTCTCTCACATAGCGTCTCCTTCCCTCTCTCGCTCACTTGCTTCATCACCACTACAGTAAGTCTCTCTCCCCCTCCCTCTCTCTCTCTCTGTTCTCAGACTGTTCTCTCACACAATTTTCTCTCTTTGTCGCTACCTCTTCGCGGCTTCATCATAACCCATCAGCAGAGTGCCTCTCTCTCTCTCTCTCTCTCTCTCTCTCTCTCTCTCTCTCTCTCTCTCTCCTCTAATGGCACGGCTATTAGCGTTAATGCATTTCAAACGTACAGCAGCTGCCACATCACAATCTGATGGAAAAGTGCACATCTTTCCCTCTCTTCTCTTTGCACAATCTCCCCTCCTTTTGTTTCACGCAGTGTTTCCGACGTGTCTGACGCCTCGACAGGTTGAGGTCCACCATTTAACTGACAGAAGTGCTTATCTAACTATACTGGACTGTCCTGTACACACTGTACTGTCTGGCCTGCACATGTTAACCTATTTAAACCCTAGGACCCAATTCTACAAATGTATAATAGTGGTTCTCAAACTTTTTAAAATTCAAGGACCCCCAGAAAAACGGCAAAGGCAATTAGAAACGCAGAGATAAAACGTAGAGAGGACTTCTTCCATATCCTAATGAAAGCCACACGAGTAGGCTATTAAACACGAATAATAATATAATTATTAATATGACTGTTAATTACCAGTTAGACTCTCTAAATCGGGAGATAAGCGACCATCAGGTCGCATACACCAACTTTAGAAGGCAATGGTAGCCAATCAGGAGGGAATATAGGATATGGGAGAGATCCATGTTGATGACATGACTTAAGAGATACTGTGTACCGCTTTGAGAGATTTTAGGGTAAAATCTGTAGGAGCTGTGTCCAAAAATGTGTTTTTCAAAAATTGGCCAGATGGTGGCACTAGATGGGACAGATGCATTTTGATGACATGACTGTAGAGATACTGTGTACCGATTTGCGTGATTTTAGGGCAAAATCTGTAGGAGTAGTGTCCAAAGATTTGTCTTGTAAGAATTGTACTCATGGTGGCGCTAGAAGAGGGCCATGTGAGAAATGAGTGTGTGTGCAAAGTTTGGCATGGATAGGGGCAACGATGGCGGAGATATGAGTAGGGCAAAAGTGTGATGTGACGTGTGACGGACAGACTGACTGACGGACAGACAGCCGGTGGAGGTTTTGATAGTAACTGCGACGGTCGCAATCAATAATAACTACTCAGGAACGATGTGCATGCATCATTTTTAAAATGATAAATACAAAACGGTTTTGGACATACAAAGTTTCCACCCAACCATGACGATATTCAATGTCCGTCTGTCTCAGTAAAACAGACAATGCACTCAAATTTATGATAATCTTTAAAAAGTAACATTCGACATCCTACAGTTTCCAACAGTTCCTTCTCCCTGGCTGGTCGGCTTGGCAATCTAAACACCACACAGAGAAGACAATAGGTTTGATATTTTGGTTTCTGTGGTCACCGGTTCTCTGTCCCCATGAGGGAAAATTTAGCGAAAGCCGTACGGAAATGGAACTGTGGGGATGGATCCGCTCTCAACACATGGGTAGGCTGGAGACACGCAGAGACAGTCACAGAAGGATGGGCTCCTGACCTTGACAAATATCAGGAGCGATCAAACACTTTAATGTCTATTTCACACACCATTTCATTCCAATGAATTTAAAACCCCCAACGACCAGCACAACAGTTGTTACCATCAATACCTCCATGTCCATAACCATGGCCTCCTGCATGCACCGCGGTCACAACCAGTGGAGTAAAGTAACTAAGTACATTTACTCAAGTACTGTTGAGGTATCTGTACTTTACTTGAGTATTTCAAATTTCCAATACTTTTACATGCACTTTTACATATACTCTTCTATATCTTGGATCCAAATATTTTACTTTTACTCTTTTTTTCTACATTTATTTGAAAACTTAAGTTACTAGTTACTTTGCAGATATAATTATAAAACATACATAAACCACTTTAGCCCTATTTTTGGCCCTGGCTACTTGTAACAGAGTATTTCTATATTGCAGTATTGATACTTTTACTTACGTATGTGAGTACCTTTTCCACCACTGGTGAGGACCAAAAGTCCCCAAACCTCCCCACAAGTATTGTATGTTCCCTATTTAATGTTTAGTTATGCAGAGATGTCAAGCACCAAACAATTGCAGAACTACAAGCTCAGTAAATATGTTTTTTCCCTGCAAATTCTCTGCTATTTTCTAAGCTGTCCTACTTATATTTATGTCCTCACTAGTATAGTACTGTAATACAAACCTGGCCGTGCACGTGTGCGTGCGTGTGTGCAATTACAAGTTTATTATACTGGACAAAATGTGTATATATTTGTTTGTTTGTGTGTGCGTGTGTGCATGTGTGTGTAACAGATGCAAGTTTACTATCAGAACCATCAAAGCTTGTCCGTAGACGTCTGTCCAGACGTGTACACTTTTGTAAGGTCTATGGGTTTGCTGCTCTGACATCATGCTCTGACTTCACCATGTCATCAATATTAAGCCCATATCTAACAGGACTTCATATGGGAATGCCCATATATGGAGGCCACATCGGCCACATACCACACTAACAGAATCCATATATGGCCAAGACAAATGTCCAAGACAGCCCATATTATCTGGGTGGCTGTTTCTACAGACATCTCCATGTATGGGCATACAAGGGATTGTATGTATGATGTCAGATGTCATAGACGTCATAGGACTTTCACATACTGAATAACTGAGTAAGCATGTTTGGGCTCTCACAGCATATCTCCATACATGGATCTCCATAGGCCTATATGGGTACCAGGGGTCTCCATATATGGGTAACTGGTCCGATATACATCACTGGCCAGATGGCCAAGACATGGCGCGACCTCGCCCTGAGGTCGCTTGTCGCCCTGAGGCGTCTTACTAGTTACTATTTACAGTAACACACACAGAGTTTGAAATAAGTGTGATACTGATTTGAAGGCATAAGGCCCAGCCATAGACTCTTGCAGGTAAAGCTCCTCTCTCTGCTCTGTGTGTGACAGACTGACAGAGCTGTTAGTTTAAGATGCTCTGTGTTTGCTGCTAATGCCCAGCCAGCATGCAGCACTAATCTAATTAGTGTGCCAGTCAGCCGCCTGTTCACCCAAACACAAATTAGAGAGGCACACGTATCTACAAACAGGTAGAAATAGCATCGTTGTGTGCAAAGAAACCTTGTATCTCCATATTTCAAATATTATATATTTTTTCATAAATTAACGCCCTACTTTGTCGTATAAGAGTGTCGTGTAAAAAGTAACAAAAACAAGCTTACAATTGCTGCCCGGCGTGGGCTGTCTTTTGCTATTTCCGAAAAAGATGTGTAAAGTGAACGTTGTTACGCGTTAAGAATCTTGAAGCAATGAAAAGTAGTAACAAAAGCTTGTGACTAAATAAAGACCACACTAGATGTGTTGGTACACAGGATCTTTTCTTGCAAGTCCTGAGAAGGAACCGTTTTGGACATACAGTATTTTCTGGACTATAAGGCGCACCTGACTATAAGGCGCACTCATAGGCGGCGGGTGAGCCAAACGTTTGGCGAGGCTGCACCCCGCCGAACCCCCCCCCCCCCCCCCCCCCCCCCCCGGTGGAGGGGGGGCGCGCCTCCACCGGCTGTGTCAGACACTGCCTCCATGCCATTTATATACAAGAATACAGCGACCCAAACAGTTACAGACCTATCTGACACAATGACAACAATCTGTAGGTCTACACAATAGACAACAGTATGCACACACATCACATCTTATGCAACCAAATTACGCACGGTGACGGCGCAGCCACACACACACACACACACACACACAATTATTCTGTTGATACAGGCTTTCAGCTGCGCGATAGAGAGGAGAAGTCCTAACAGTTGACTGTTCAGGCAATAATACTCACAGATGAAGTGTTCCACTTCCAGAATCAGAAAGTATTCGTGATGATGATAATATCATTGTATAGTTTCCTCGCTGGCGTAATTGTCCAATGTCGACGTCATGATTAATGCCTTTGTTTGCTTGTGCATCGCTGCCTGTCTCATTTGAAAGTGTCTGTGGTATATTTTAGTTGATACAAATTACAAAAGGTTTTGAAAGTGCGCGGTCCACTGCAGCCATCATCACTACACTTCTCACTAAACGTAAACAAAACAACATTGTCTGTCTGTGAATGCTCTTCCTGTTGTCCTTCACAATAAAGTGTCCCCCTTTACTTCTTCCCAATGCGTGACATTTTACTCAGAAAAATAACACGAAATAGGTGTAACAGAGGCAGCGCGATGACGGTCAGGCAGGTTCATTTGGACTGAGACTGACTGTCAGTCGGAGGCTGACGGCCGGGCCCCCGCGGTTCATATATTATACAATTTGCAAAATACCCAGCGTAGCATTTGGGAAGGCACAGCCTCCCCTGGCCTTATTGACCCGCCGCCTATGGGCGCACTGTCAATGAATGGTCTATTTTCAAACTGTTTTCATATATAAGGCGCACCTGACTATAAGGCGCACATAATAGACGCTAATAGACGCTTGCGTTATGCATCCAACAGATGGAGCTGTGCTAAAGGGAATGTCAATGTCAATGAATGATCCATATAAAAGGCGCACTGGACTTTAAGGCGCACTGTAGTTTTTTGAGAAAATTAAAGGCTTTTAAGTGCGCCTTATAGTCCGGAAAATACGGTACAAGGTTTCCACCCGACACCGATGATTATTCTCACAAGGATGAGGCCTCCTATCTCCTCTTCTCTCACCTCCTCTTCCTCCTTCTCCTCCTCCTCCTCCGCCTCCTCATCTCCGCCACTCCCTCCCTCCTTTGTGTGTGTGTGGGTGTGTTTGTGTGTGTGTGTGTGTGTGTGTGTGTGTGTGTGTGTGTGTGTGTGTGTGTGTGTGTGTGTGTGTGTGTGTGTGTGTGTGTGTGTGTGTGTGTGTGTGCGACTGTGCGCGCACGTGTTTTCTTCTTCCTTTAAACGGTTTCACACTCGCCCCTGCCGAGATTCATTACCTGGCCTAATTATAAAAGCAAATGAAATCAGCCGCAATACATTATTAATGGAGAAAGCGCCATTAGGATTCATTTGCAGCGTTTGCGACAATGTGATATTTCTCAAAGTGTTTTCATGCCTCATGGAGGAAGCCAGACACACAAGACAGATAAGCGGCAAGGTGTTTGAATGTGATGGAGATGAGAGGGTGGGGATGCGGGGGGGTTGGGGGGCATTTGGACATGGTAGGGGGGATGGGGGGGTGGGGGGCAGCACCGAAAAGCAGAGAGAAAGAAAGACAGAAAGAGAGAACCGAGTATAGGGCTGGGCAATGAACCGAAAATATATTGAACCGATATGCAGAACTAACAACCCACTTAATCTTGCTCTTGTAGGTTAATCGTGGAGCAGATTCTTTAAATAGACCATATATATACACACCTGTATGTGTGTGTGTGTGTGTGTGTGTGTGTGTGTGTGTGTGTGTGTGTGTGTGTGTGTGTGTGTGTGTGTGTGTGTGTGTGTGTGTGTGTGTGTGATATGGAAATTCTTGGCCGACACCAATGTTTAAAATAACAATTTAGCTGATAACCGATACTGATACCGATATTGGTTTATGTATTTATTTCCCCGTTTTGTGCCAGAGAAACAAATACACCTTCATTATAAAAAATAACTGAATAGCTGAATCTACAGCTTGGTAGGCTGCAGATAACGAATACACCAACATAGCCAGCTCAACATAGCTTATCAACAACAGATAAATATCAGCTACTGCCATTGGTTAATGTCAGCTTTATTTGCTGATACCGATATTGACCGAAAACTGCAAAATATCGTCCGCTACCGATAGCTGGGCCGATACCTATGGTGCATCCATTGTGTGGGGCGTACAAAAAAAATGCCTGTAGAGTTGGGATCCGCACCTGGCACTCACAGCCATTTTTCGCTTAATAAGTGGCTTCGAAGCAGGTCTGTATAAAACAATGGGCGACGGCACAGCTAGTCCCTTCTTCGTGTTAAAACCACTAAAAAAGACAATAATTGTCACATCACGTTATCCCAGACAATAATGTAGTCTCATATCAGGGTATAATATTGTTACACAGCTCAGCCAGAGGACAGGGAATAGCAGGAAAACTAATGCAGAGAAAGAGAGAGAACCGAGACAGATCAGAAACAGAGAGGGTCTGGGAGACGTTGTGGCAGTGGGGGCAGGGGGAGGTCCTTTCCACTTGAAGAGGTATTGATGCCATATTGGATGCAGCCTCCTATGAACAGGTGTGGGACTCAACCCCCCACTACCTGCATGGCTACCCACTCATACCCGTGCGTGCGTGCGCGCATAAGTGCGTGCGTGCGTGCGTGCGTGCGTGCATGCATGCGTGTGTGCTTGTGTGTGCGTGCGTGCTTGTATTACTGTAATTGTGCTGGCCAAATGTCACCACAAGTTTGTGAGGACAAACTGTGAAATTGTTGTTTTATGGTTAAAACGTATATATACACATTTAAATTTGCACAGTATGTAATATATATACTGTGTATATATACACCGGTATATACTGTATACTGTATATCGTCGTTGTCGGGTGAAAACCTTGTATGTCCAAAACCGTTCGTTTTGCATTTACCATTTTTAAAATGATTTAAACTAGTGAAAACAGCCAATCTACAAGCACACAACGCCTCGCATCGCGAGGCGTTGTGTGCTTGTAGATCTGCTGTTTTCACTACTTTTGTGCGACGGCCTTGTATAATGAAGCAGGGCTTAAAAACATACACATTTAAAACTTGGAGATACGAGGTTTCTGCCCGACAGTGACAACATATAGTTATACACTAGGCGATAGGATTAGACATTTGGAGGTTAGAAGGATTAACGGTTAGTGTTAAGAGTTATACTTGACTTACAGTAGTTGTGCAGTAATGTGCACCTCTGTCATGCACCGAAAATGACCGATATACAAGCTCACAAAGTTTGACGATACGCTCTTTTCGGCTCAAGGGTTACAAACCTCAAGGTACAAACCTTGTAAAGAAAACTATAAAGAAATTGTCCTAAAATGTTGATATCCTCACGCAAGTACAGTAATACAAGCTTGCGCGTGAGTACAGTATGTGTGTGCAGGTACACCAGCCATTAGCCCCCCCCCCCCCCCCCTCCCCACCTCCCTCAGAGCGGCACACAGTCACTGCTGCCACCCAGAGACCCCCACCCTGGCAGTGTAAGCCAGTGGTTCTCAACCTTTTCAGGCCGCGACCCCCAAAATAATCATAGTTGAACTGGGGACCCCCCCACCCTGACGAGCACTTGGAGTTGTAAGAGTTGAGGCATTACAACACAGTTCTATTGTGAAAATAGCAGATCTACATGCTCACAACGCCTCGCGTCGCGAGGCGTTGTGAGCATGTAGATCGGCTATTTTCACAATTTCTGCCTCAAATATTTGACAATTTGTCCAATGTTTAATTTGTCATTTCAGAGGTATTAAAACGTCCTTAAATTGTCACTTTAGAAATGTGCAGATACCCTCTATACACTTACATTTTATGTTGGTTTGTCTACTGTTGAGTAAGAAAGCAATGTTGCATATCAAGTTACTCCTCTGGGGACCCCCAAAAATTATTTGGGGACCCCCCTGGGAGTCCCGACCCACAGGTTGAGAAGGGGTTCTCAACCTGTGGGTCGGGACTTACAACTGTAAGCGACAGAGACCCCCACCCTGCAGTGTAAGCGACAGAGACCCCCACCCTGGCAGTGTCAGAGACCATGAATAAAAATGGACTTCATGGTGGAGGTGGGAGAGAGAGCAGGGCTCATAATTATTCCTTTTTAAATCAGTTAAAGCCTTTTCTCAAATATCCCGCAGGAGGCGCGGGGTTAAAAATCCATTTGTGGGAAGTGTACCATGACAGCACCATGAGCCCGTCTCCCTGGAGACACGCAATATGACAGTGGGTGGTGTGTGTGTGTGTATGTGTGTGTGTGTGTGTGTGTGTGTGTGTGTGTGTGTGTGTGTGTGTGTGTGTGTGCACGCGTGTGTGCGTGTGCTTGCGCACCTGTGTGTTTGCACCAGTGTGTTTGCAAAATCTGGGAGTCAGCAGAGCAGGCAGGCTTACACACACACACACACACACACACACACACACACACACACACACACACACACACACACACACACACACACACACACACACACACACACACACACACACACACACACACACACACACACACACACACACAGGCAAATACACAAACCACTAAAAGAGTGTTTCTGTGTTTTTTCTTCGGGGAGGGGGTAATTTTTACATTTCAACAGCAGGGATTGTGTGTGTGTGTGTGTGTGTGTGTGTGTGTGTGTGTGTGTGTGTGTGTGTGTGTGTGTGTGTGTGTGTTTTTAAAGGTCACTAGGTAGAAAATGTAATATCCAAGCTGCTCCGCTCCATGAAACTGAACAAACAGCATGTAAATAATCACAGATTAGAGATCGTGAATCGACAAACCTCAGAGAGAGAGTGTGTGTGTGTGTGTGTGTGTGTGTGTGTGTGTGTGTGTGTGTGTGTGTGTGTGTGTGTGTGTGTACGCATGATGTGTTTGTGAGTGTTTGTACAAATGTCTACAATCTCTTTTCAGCCACAAACAGCCAAAATTGATGATCAACACAAGCCAAGGCTTTAGAAAAACAAAGCCGATTCTGAAAAACAATTTGAAAAGCTATAAAAATGTACATCAATGAATAAATATGTGTGTTTGATACAACACTGTCCCCTGTGATGCTGATCACATTGTCATCGATATAGAGTCACATGTAAACAGAGGAGGACAGAGAGTGATAAGGCCAGTAGATAGGAACAGAAAACTACAACCCAGGGGAAAGAGAAGGAGGAAGAGGAGGAAGGGTGGAGGAGAAGGAGGAAGAGGAAGGGTGGAGGAGATGCTTTACCTTCACACCGTCCTGCCAGACGTGCTCCTTCTGCAGCTGCTCTGCTTCCCTGGCCAGCTTCTGTACACACACAGACAAAAAAAGGATTGTCAGAGGACAATGATGTAACACAAGGTATGAGAGACAGACACAAGTATAGACCCATTTATCAGAGCGGCAGCCTTTTTTGTTGATTGACTCTCACGCTCTAACATCACTGTGATGTCATGGGAACCAAATCCCTTTTATGCCCATATATGGAGATCCCTCTGATGTCATCAATATTAAGCCCATATCTGTGAATGCCAATATATAATCACTGTGATGCCAGATGGCCAAGACATGGCACGACCTCGCCCTTTTGGGTGAGGTCGTTTTTCACCTTTAGGCGTCTTACTGGTTATTTTGTTCATGGTTAACAAAGGTTTTTATAGCTCAGGTTTAGCTTAGCTCAGCTAGACTATATCTGCCATTGCTAACACAAGGCAGCAGAAAGGGTCTAGGGCTGCTCAGCTCTGTAAATCCTTCTCAACTCCTAAGTCGTGAGGAACTGGCCCATTATGCAATTGTAGGGCGTATATCACCTTTGTGCTACTCTGGTGGTTGTAGGGGAGGATGTATCACCTTTGCCATTTCCACTGTGTTTGTATCGTTCCAATTTGTGTTTCTGGGGCTACTCTGATTGGTTGTACAGTAGGTCTAACCAATAGAGTCCATTTGAAAAGCTTTTGTAACCGCCCCCGGAATAATTGAATTGCTAAACACCAGACTAAAGCTTTTGTAACCGCCCCCGGAATAATTGAATTGCTAAACACCAGACTATGTCCACGCAGTGTGATATTGTCAGGCTATGCGAGGCTAGCTCAGGTTGGCATCAAGGTTATGGCTAAACATGTACATTCGCAAACATGTGTGCAAGAGAGACAGACACAGAGACAGAGACAGACTAGACTCTAGAGAAATGAAAGCAGCTGTTGATGAGCTGTGTATAATTGTAGAGGTTGAGGCAGTGCAGGAGTGCACTGCTGCCATGTACGCCCTCTTCCTTAACTCTTTTACTGCCAGATGTTTTATTTATTTATTGGGTCTGGCGCCAGCAAAAAGCGGCTTACCTTTGCGACGTTATAGTAGATAGATAGACATTTATTTATTTATTATTATTTTTATTTTTTTGGATTGTGCAACATGCACTTTGGCAGACCAGGCACCAGAGGGCGGCGTCATGCAAGAATTAATGTGAATTTTGCCATCCATTGAGACCAGTCTCTGGCCACAGAGCCACAGGGCCAGAGAAATCAACACGGAAGAGAATTGGTCTCCGTTGATGTTAACGCATAAGGGATTTTTAAGACCATCACTGCGGGCGATGTGATTACAGTACACGGCGGCGCGACCCCTCATCAGCTTACGGACATCAACAAGGTAAACGAACGAACGGCCGTATTGGCGCGACGCGACACAGAGAAATGGGGCGAACGGGAACGTCCGTAGCAGTAAAACAGTTAAAGGCCAACTTACACCCTGCAAGAGAACATCACCCAGGTAACATCAGGTTTCCACCCGACGTTGTTGTCAGGTGGAAATCTTGTACTGTATGTCCAAAACTGCTCGTTTTGTATTCATCATTTAAAAAGAAATATATATATATATGAAAATAGCCGATCTACAAGCACACAACGCCTTGCAAGGATTCCACCCGACAGTGACAATATAAGCTGCAGTATAACAGCATGTTTTTGTAAAAAAAAAAAGGAAAGAAAGAAAAAAGATACAGTTAGGACAATTGACAGGGCATACTGTACTATTAGCATTAGTATAAAGCAAATACGGATTGCTACTATATTCTGACAGTATTTACGTGACAGAAAGCTTAAACCAGATTTACTTTCTAATCAAAGCACTGTACAGCAGTGCTATTGCTTGCTTGCATTTAGAATATTTTGACCTTGCCATTACCACTGTATTTACAGTAGTTGTAAAATAAACGCAGCGTGCTATTTATTATCGTCCCGCCGGGTTAAAACATCACATAACCCGTGTCCATTGATGTTGAATTATCATAAAAATATCCCTCAACATCCACACAGCATTCCCCGAGTACAGTAACAGAGGCTTATCTCTGTAGAGGCTTATAGAGTCATAGACCACTCATACGGCATCAAGTCACCCGAATATGGCAGAGTCCACACCCTGGAGGCTCTCTCTCTCTCTCTCTCTCTCTCTCTCTCTCTCTCTCTCTCTCTCCTCCCTCTCTCTCTCTCCCTCTATCTCCCTCTCTGTCTCCTTCCCCTCTGTGCCTCGGTATCTAGGTTCCCCCAGGCCCCTAGGGGGCGATCTGGTTCACATCCCAGAATATTCTGTGCAAAGGGCTCTATATAATTACGAACGCTATTTGGCGTGCTGCTATAAGAGCACTTAATATAATATCTGGTGCTACATTGTTAAGAACCGTGGGTCCCCACGGAGCAAAGGGAACGTGTGACGTCACACGCTTGTCACATCAAAATTGGACCTACAGTATGCAGGACTCTGCTGCATGGTTTCCTCCGCCATCGACCTGTGAATGGGTGACTGTGAAGTGCCTTTTAAATCGCTTTGAAGGTCGAAAAACTAGAAAGGTGCTATATAAATACAGTTTAGGGATATTAAAAAAAAAGATATCATCAAATAAATTTGGGGTGTGACGTACTTCAATGGCGACAGTCAATCCCGTGATTTCCAAATGTAGTTTCCAACACCATACCGGGTACCATCGCAGAATTTATTATATTTTCTCCAAACTCAGACGGTATCAAATATAACTAAATATCACAAAAAGACTTGTTTTAAATTCACTTTTTGTAACACAGTACTTGAGTGAATTAAAAGACGCCATGGGATTTTGAATGAGAGAAAACGTGATCCATGGAACATGTTTCTGGCGTCAGGACTGCTGTCTATCTGCTACTGCAACCTAATTTTCTAAAGATAACGACAGAAAGCTGTACCATACAATAGGTGTTCCACTGCGTCTGTACTGTATGCTTGTGTATTGTGCATGTAATCAACCGAATGGGCTTCAAGTAATGATGATGGTTAAAAAAAGAAAAAGATTTCATTCATTTCCTAATGGAATGTTGGACCACTGGAACAATGAAACGAGGAGCTAATTGGCCAATTGAAATCCCCAGAGAGTTCAATAGAAACGACATTAATTGCGCGACATCCGTTAAGAGCGGGTCATCGCTGATAAAGGCCACTGCCGAGTGGTAATCTCTCGTGGCGATATTAACACGACAAAATTTTTAAATTACAGATAAAACATGAAACATCTGAAAAAGCAACCTGCTTTATTGAGAATTATCAAACCATTTAAAAAGCTACAATCCATACATTTTTTTGTGAATTATTAACGGCTATTTTGACCCATCTGTGTCGTATGATAATACAACATTTGTCTTGCATTGTTTGGAGATGATCTCCATGCCTTTCTACCGAGGATTTAGATCAAGGCTCTTCAACAGGGGGTCCAGTACCCCTAGGGGGTCCTCAGAGTTACTACAGCGGGCCCTTTGTGTTTTTAAATCTGGAAACAGATTTCAACATTTCGGTGTTGTTCTGGCGCCACATACAGGGGACCTATTTGCCTATTGGCTGTCGCGGCCCCCCAGACAATGGGGGGGAAGGGGGGAAAAGAACTGCATTAGAGCCAATCGCAGGCGAGTTTAACGCTCCTCCAGACTATGGGTTACAAACGGCAACGGGAGCCAGTGAGAAAAGACTCTGCAGCTGTAGATCGGCTATCATTCTTTGTGTTATGCAACCAAATGTTTATGATACAGAGAGAATCATACACCTTCATTGAAACGTAGTATGTACAGTAGGCCTGCAGCTGGCTAGCCTGCTTGTGATAAATAAAACAGAACAACGTGAAGCCATGTGACTCTTTTTTTTTAACTCGAAAGTCGGGGGGACGAAGATGTGCTATTCTGTCCATATTGGCACTAAGCTAATGTAACGGCGACCATGGTTGGGGATATAATATGAGAAGTGTGGAAAACGTCATCAGACAAGGCAGAGGTAAGAAACACTCCCCCCTTCTTCATCAATTTGTACATTACTTGTCTTCATTCATTTCAAGTGTTAGCTAGCCGTTAGCAGCTAACGTGCTAACGTACAGATAAGAGTAGAGATTACAGATCGCTATGTCACTAATGACTGTAATGAGCCCTTGTGCTCGCATTAGCGGCGGTGTGCCCACTCGTCTGTGGTTAAAATAAAAGATACAGTTTCGCTACTCACCAAAACAAAGACGGATTTAGAGAGTTGAAAGCCTACTTTACTTAGTGGGAACATTCAAAGCCCCCCACGTCACGTCTAAAATACACTTTTTATCCAGAGAAGATAATATTTCACCGGAAGGCAAAATCTGGTCAATGGACATTTCTATTGACAAGATCTGTAGAGGGCGGTGTGGAGTAACTAAAACCTCCGGTAAAAGTTTTTTTTTCTCTGGCCAAAAAGTGTATTTTAGACGTGGGGTGGGGGGATCTGAGGATTCCCACTAAGGAAAGTAGGCTTTCAACTCCTTAAATCCGTCTTTGTTTTGGTGAGTAGCGAAACTGTATATTTTATTTTTACTACGGATGAGAGGGTGCGCAGCCTTTCCTGCCTCGCAAGGGCTCATTGGTGACATAGCGTCAAGGAGAACTCATTATGGATCAGAGCTGGTTATGAATCAGCGCCCGTCGCCGTAGCGTAATAGTTTCAAAGTAGAAGGATACAAAAACAACTTTTTATGGACGACTTTGGGGTAAGTAAGTGATTTGAAGGAGGATATATATATTGATGAAATGAATAGTTTCAAAAACGCTGTGTTATTCTCCGCATGGAAGACAGGCTCATGTTTCTCTCCTCCTGTCCTGTTCTCGCAAAAAGTACTCAATTGTTTTACTTAAGTAAAAGTATCAATACTGCAATATAGAACTACTCTGTAAATGCAGTGGAGTAAAAGTACAATATTTGGATCCGAGATGTAGTGAAGTAAAAGTATTGGAAATTGGAAACACTCAAGTAAAGTACAAATACCTCAAGTGTACTTATAAGTACAGTACTTGAGTAAATGTACGTAGTTACTTTACACACCAATGTAAAACCAGAAAGGGCTAGCGTTTTCCACGCTTTTTTCCACCACTGGAAAAATTGCAGCATTTTCTCTTCTCTTTCTTGTTAATTCCCTCAATAGAGTTTAAAACGACCAGTTCTACCGGAGCTAGCATTAGCCATTAGCCAAACTGTGGACAGTGGAGAGAGGAGGAAGGAAGCGTGTTGCCAGACTTATGGGAGAGAAACAAGCAAAGTGGTATATAGATCATAAAAAGTGCGCTCCCCTCCTTTACTGTATGGTGAATTGACAACGTAGTGTGTTTGTGTCAGCCGAGCCCAGGGACGGATTAACCCCCGCGAGGGCCGAGCCCAGGGACGGATTAACCCCCGCGAGGGGCCCCCCTAAAAAAGGGCCCCCCCTAAAAAAAAATTTTTTTTCAAACTTTTTTTTTTCAAAAATATTTTTTTTTCAACCTTTAAAAAAAAAAAAAAAAAATCAAACTTTTTTTTTTTCAAAAACATTTTTTTCAAACTTTTTTTACACTAACTTCAACACACCAATCCACCAGATTTTATATTGACTGTGTGTCAATTCTTGTTTTCCTCTTTTTTATAATAACCACTGAACCCTAGAGTCCATATTCTGAGAACTTTAACCAAAGATAGCAGATCTACGAGCTCACAACGCCTCACAGCGCGTGAGCTTGTAGATCGGCTACACCAAAGAGGTTTGGTGTAGAGGGGGAAAAAAGTACAGAGTGAAAGGCCAAATTTATTGTATTGACGGTTCAAGTGGTTAAATATCTGAAAACACAAATTGACATGAATCCAAAATACACTGATGATTGTGCTGTCAAACAATGAAACTATATGGAATCTATGAACAGGTTGTGAGGGTCCAAGGTGGAGCAAGCGGTGCCTCCATCTTACTGGTACCTCAAACAAACTGTAACATATACACTATTATGTATTTTTCTTTTTTCTTTAATGTTCGACGGGACCAACATAGGAGCGCTTGGGTGAAAGTGGTTAATTTGTGGCACAGTGGTGCCATTGATTCCTCTAATGAGTTTGTGAATGTGCATACACTATCTCTCGGTGACTGTGACTGTTCCCACACACAGTACAGGACAACGATAATTACACCAAAGCAGGTCTTTTCTTGAGGAGTATATACCGCTTGGTGAAAGGCTACAGTACATCCGCCCAATCCTCTCCCTCGGTGCGTCTACCAGTGATCTACGTTATGATCTGCCCTTTCATTCTCTCAGCTCTCTCTTTTCCTCAGCCGTTTAATCTGTCAGTAAGGATCTCTCCCTCTTTGTCCCCGCAGAAAAATCCATTTCTCTCCCCCTGAGAGTAGCCCCCACGTGTCTTTTCCCTCTCCGTTCTCCGTTTTCTCCAGCTGCCGCTACCTCAGTTATTCTGCCGACACCCCACTCCCCCACCCCCCCACCAGAAGCCCACCATTTTCTACCGGGCCCCATATCTCTGCTCTAGCAGCTTAATGCAGTCCCCCCCCCCCCCCCCCATTCCCCTGCTCCAAAACAGCCATGCGTCTCTCCGTGTGTCTTCCCCCTGCCTCTGTGTTGTTGGGGCCCCACAGATGGATGGGCTACACAAACAGCCCATGAATCAGAGTGAGAGATGTGGGATGGAGGGGACCAGGGATATATCATCAGTGTTGGTGGTGGTGGTTGGTTGGTATTATAATGTTGGCTGGTGGCTGGTGAGCGGCTTAGAGCCGGTGGATGAGCGTCCTAGTGAGATACAGCACCGTGTGATGGACCTGGACACAGATAAGGCCAAGCAACAGCTCCAACCCCCCACATACACACACACACACACACTTGTTTGTATTACTGCTACTTGTGAGGACATAAAAACTAAAGGACGGCGTCGAAGAAAAGTAGTCCAAAAAGGGTGTGACGCCGGCACAAAACTAATTATAAATCAGGTATAACTCTAACCCTAGGCACGGGGATACTACACACACCAGGTCCTTGTAGTGGTGCCAGCTCACGGCAAAATACTCTCAATAGTAGTCTTAACTAGTTGTGTGCCAAGGCCACAAGAGGGCGCCAAAGTGCCAGACATTCCCTCGTAGGCCTCCAGTATAACATACGGGTACCCACTAGAGCTGGGATCGGGCCCATTTTTTCTGTCCGACCCGAACCTGTGTCCGACAGTTTTCTGTCCGACCCGAGTCGACGTCCGAGCATTAATCATGAAAAAGCGTCCGACCCGAGCCGAGGCCCGAACCTTATGTTTTCAACGCTTTTTCGCCTCGTTTCTTTTTCTTTGAGGAAGCCACTGATTTACACTCACTAGCAAACGTGTTATAATGTGCAGTGAGTGCATGCAGCGTGCCTGTTTGTTACCCTTAATAATATTAAGCCACATTGTGGCTTGTGAAAGTGTTTTAAATAATTACACAAGTAGGCTACGTTAGATTATTAAATAATAGGCTATAACGTGCACTGCGCGTCCGGTGACTCTTGTCTGACTGCAGTCAGTGACTCGATCGCTGCAGTCACACACTTAAAATCCTCTTTTACAAACTGTTAATAAAGTATTCACACACAAACCTTTTCCACATGTTCAATCAATATCAAAATGTATTCAGTCTTACCAGCATAGACGAATCTGACATCTGCTTTTAATATCCAGCGTCCACAAACGGCCAGTCCACGGCCAGTTGGCCGTCTTTCTTAATCAAAAACTATTATTAATCCAACCATTATGGTTTATGGGTTTTAGGCTAAGGCTACATTCAACATCGGACTTTTTAATTATGTCTGCGTTGACAACTACGTTGAAATGCGTCCATACCGCGGCGCTGATTTCCCTCTTTCGTTTTCAATTGCTTTAAACTTTACCGTAGACAAGTTAACTTTTATCTCGGCTGGCGGCAACATTATCTCTCACTCATTCGCTTTTTCTTCTCGTGTAGGCCTATCTGTTTGTTTGTTTGTTTGTTCTCTGTCACATATGATATGACACTCCGTCTCCCACTTCCTTTTCCCCATCAACATGTGTGCATGGTTGTCAAGACAACGCACTGAGCGTACTAGCCACGTGCAGTGCACCAGAAATACAAGGAAATAGCACACACAGAGACGATAGTTGTATCGTTTTACACTTTATTTTCTATGAATCAAAATTATGTCCGACCCGAATCGACGTCCGACAATTAATTGTGAAAATGCGTCCGACCCGAGCCCGAGCCCGTCGGGCTTGTCGGGTCCCGTCGGATTTCGGTCGGGTATCCCAGCTCTAGTACCCACGCAGAAGTGGATTGGGATTTCACTGTGAACAGTGTTATGAACATGAACCGGATGAAGAGAGCTAACAGTTAGCTATAGGCTTTTTTTTTTTTTTTTAAGCCCGATTTGAGGCTATTTAGCCGCAAAAAAAAACCTTTTCGCTTCCATAGGAACACAGTTCAGAGAAAATTACCTCTAAAGAGGTAGGCCTCCGATTAATTAATTCATTTTATTAAAAAAGCCGGACTAGTTCGGGATCGGCACCCCGGAATACGTCGCGCCGCCGACAGCATAGATGGAGTAAAAATTGGGGGGCTCTAAACTTTGCATCTGGCCATTTTCAATGGAATAAATCGTCGCACCACGTAGAATGGCTCGTTGGAAAGCGTAGGACGAGCCAGGACCACCCATGTCTCTACAAGCAGCTCAGGGTAAGTAAAATAGCAAAAAAAATATTGTATTGTATTGAAAAAAAGCCGAACTTGTTTGGGATCGGCACAAGAAGGGTTAAAAAGACAAAAAAAGTGTACAATATTTATTTTAGGAAAATCAACATTTCGGCAGCCAACTGCCTTCTTCAGGGTATACAGAACACAATGAAAGTCACACATAAATACGGTGCCGGAGATAGATACAACCAATCACATTGGATCTAAAAAGACAAGGGTTCTAACGAGCCCTGTGATGAGGGCAATTGGGATCAGGTGTTGTCTCACATTCCCAGGCAATTAGGGAGGGGTTATACTGTACCTCATAAATAACCATAACACTAACCCTAAACATAAGTGAGCAGCGGGCTAGACTGGGAAGCTAGGCTAGTAGGGGCTAACTCCTGCTAGCGCAGACGAGGTTCACCACGCGGCGGAAAAATCTTCAAACTTCACCTTAACTCCGAGGTGGAGAAAAAACAGCAGATAAACGGCTGGGCAACAGTTGATTATCGAGAACAAAACCGTCGCTTAAGGGCCGGGAACACAGTTTAGTGTATGGGAGGGGCTCACAGTACATGTACAGTATGTAGCAACATATTTGTCAATTTGCTAATTTCTGATTTGTTAAAAGTGCTAAAGTGGTAAAACTCGAAAATACTGGAGATTTTTTGCTGTTGTTCAACGGGAGTACGTCACACGGACGCGGGCCCGTGGTTTTATACTCCCGGAAGGGGACGATCCACGGGTCGTGATCGACAACACCCGCCGCCAATGGAAATTTCGATGGCTGGTATTTTATGTGTTGGCATGTAAATCTAACTCTAAACATCTTCTCACAATGTGCATTTCAAAAATGTTACTATAGTTGTGGGGACATAATATGACCCTCACACAAGTAAGCACGCACGCGCACGCACACACACACACACACACACACACACACACACACACACACACACACACACACACACACACACACACACACACACACACACACACACACACACACACACACACACACACACACACACACACACAACACAGGAAATGACACCACGGCAGGGACACTGACGGTTATCTCGCACACAGAGGGACGGTGTCCTCTGGCGTCATCATGCCATTGTAACTCTGACACAAACTGCATCACGTTTTATCGGGCCATTTGTCAGCGCGCCGGCCCTGCAGGCAAGGTCAAGAACCATAAACACACGCCCGTAATGGATAGTGGCATGAGAAGCACCTACGCGACGTCTACCACCATAAACATTGCATGGAACAGGGTCGGGGTATTGTATGAAAAACACAATAGGCAACGGAAGGGTTTGATTTATTAAGGGGGGAATCTTTGCTTTTGATAACCCCCTCTTCCTGGTGATTCAGTTTTCAATGGCCGGTGGGCGTGTTTTATCCCTGCTTCTGGTTCAGACTGAATTAAATACATCAATGGTTCTCAATGTAGGGTCCAAGGACCACCCCGGGTTAAAATGGATTGGTTTATAATTGTATGTACAAATATGGAGCCTTATACGGGTCCATTTACAATTTTAATCCAAAGCGACTTACAATAAGCAGGTAATACATCAATATAATAAGCACGCTAATGTCAGTACATCAACAATAATATAACAAGGCATAGGAATATCAGCAATAACATACCGGTAGGTAGACCATGCAATCAGTAAAAAACCTTTCTAAAACCTAAAAATCCTATCTTCATGTATGGTCATTGAGGGAAAGGGAGTGTTACAGAACTGCTATGGGTTTGGTTCCATTTGTACACTCTAGTTAAATAAACAGTGAGGATTTTACAGCATGGATTGGAGTTCCAGAGATTAAAAAAAAAAGAAGTAAATGGATGGCCTAATGCAGTGGTTCTCAGACTTTTAATGTCAAGTACCCCGACATTGATATGTACTGTATTTTTGGCCGTGGATCCCCTATCTGAAAATGAAAAAAAAGGTCCTTTCAAAAATAGCAGAGCTATCTTATGTATAAATGGATAAAGTGGTTAAAATTATTATGCTGTATTAACACATTTTACTGGGTGGGGCGTGGGGACCCACTGGTACACCCCCAAGGACCCCTGGGGGTCCACGGAACCACTTTGAAAATGACTGGCCTTATGCATATCAGAATGGGGGCCCTCGGAAAAAACAAAAAAAAATAAAAGAAAAAAGGTTGACAATCACATTGAAATACATTGCCTTTCCTTTTGGGAACTGTAGACTTGTCTGATAGGCTTGATATTTATGTTTGATAATGCTGCACGCAGTTTAACAATTAAATAAATAAAGTATGTTAAGGAAATGTCCCCCCCCCCTCCCCTCCAGAACAGAGATAGAAGTGTCAAGCAGACAAACCGGCCTCCGCCTGCCAGCCTTCATGAAGAAAAAGCCCTTTTTGCTTTGTGACTGCGAACCCCCGCAAGACAAGAAGACATGAAGAAGGGGGGGAACGGATGGACGGGGACGAAGTGAAAAGCTCAGCATGAGGCGATTAGGATCTTTAATATTCATAACTGTTCAGTTTGTGCTGTTCTGGCGGCGAGCAGTTTAATCACTCAAAGTCATGTTATTTCTGGGGGAATGACAGCCCACCAGGGGCGGCGCTGCGTCACGCTGGGGTGAGCGGCCCCCCGTGGCGCAAAGAAGACAGGTACAATTTCAAACACATTTCCGCGTGAATATTTCAAACATGATCGAATAGAAAATATACTCATACAGTTTAGATATCTTTTGATGTATCTAGATACAGTTTATACCAGTGTTTCTCAAACTTTCACATTTCAAGGTCTCCCCTTAACTCTGACAGCATACAAATGGAACCAAATGGACCCGTTAAGTTCCGTTTGGTTCCATTTGTATGCTGTCAGAGTTACAGACTTGCATGGGTCAATTTAGACCCCCATTGAGGCACCCACAGAGACCCTGGAATCCTCTTTGAGAACCGCTAGTTTATTCCACTGATATATATATATATATTTTTTTTTTCTGTAAAAAAACATATTTTAGCTCATATATTTTGAAATGTACCGTATACATTGTGTTTAACACACAAAAATACTTTTAAAATCCTCCATTCAGATGTCCACCATTAACCTATTATTAAACTACAGTATCACATTCAGATGTGTCCACAAATAATTGTAGCTATATTATATAGTATCATACATTTTTGTTTGGGAACCAGTGATGTAGAGAGTTAAACTAACACTAGGGCGTTTTGCTGTGTACACTGTGTTGTGTATACCGGTATGTTGCTGTGTGTTTGAATGAGAGAGCTCTGGAGAGAACAGAGTGTGGTCTCTGTGTTGGAACTGTAAAGCCTTGAAGGGAGGCAGTTATCAGGCTCCAGGTGACCCCTGCATGGCTGTGTTTGTGGAGGGCTGAAGCTCACCCAGTGGACCTAGAAAACACTGTGCAGTCGCTCTGTTGGGGTCATTTAACCTTTCTCCACAACACTGAGGTATACGGTAGGTGGCAGCTAGGGAGCCATGCCAGGATGCTGCTGCTGCTATTGCTAGCACCAGGGCTGTCAAGATTATGACAGTCACATTTTACATGACGATTAATTGTCACTCAAATAATTGCGATTAGCGATTTAATTGTGTTTTTGTTGTTGACAATTAACATTTCTGTCTGGCTTGTAGTCTTTGAAGTTGCACATGGCAGATATGACACATAACCCAAATATACAAATAACGCGATGCGACGCGTTGTGAGCTTGTAGATCTGCTATGCCCACTATTTTTTTAAATGTTTGAACATATATAAACATTTTTCAACATGTAAACGATTATGACGATTATGTAATAATTGTGACAGCCCTAGCTAGCACTTCCAACCCCAACCAGTAGGATATCGTTGCTGTCAGGCAGAAACCTCTTACAGTATCTCCATATTTAACTGTTTTAGTTTTTATAAAAAAAAAGAATAATAATAATAATCGTTGGATAGGATTTTGTCGCTCTCCATGTCGCTGTCCATGCTGTATTGATGTGGTACCATAGGAGAGATGACAAACATTGATCAAAATATCAATTCTTCTACATTCTCTAATTGAGTAGACGTCTTGTACATTACGGTAAGTAGACCTATGTACATTACGGTAAGTAGACGTCTTGTACATTACGGTAAGTAGACCTATGTACATTACGGTAAGTAGACCTATGTACATTACGGTAAGTAGACCTATGTACATTACGGTAAGTAGGCCTATGTACATTATGGTAAGTAGGCCTATGTACATTACGGTAAGTAGGCCTATGTACATTATGGTAAGTAGGCCTATGTACATTACGGTAAGTAGGCCTATGCAGAGGTTTAACAATAATGTAACTCTTGAGAGCATACAAACAAACCAAATGAACCAAATGGTTTCATTTAATGCGGCGTGTATACGTTTGGGCATTAATTAAGAAAAAGTATATAGATAGCAGACATCTTATAATAAGATATAAGGTTTCTGCACGACAATGACAATACACAACAGACACGTTTCACATGCAAGTCAGTCAGCTTAATTGTCAGTTCTTTAGCAGTCAATACATAATGAGACTAGCTGATTGCTGCTACAGCATAATCTTATTTTGATTACATGGATATCATGAAGCATTGGGAGTAGTCTGATTAGCATGTAAACGCTAACACCGTAACAATTTCCTGTGACGTATGTGGCGCCTCTTTCCAGGCCTGCCTGTGTGTGTGTGTGTGTGTGTGTGTGTGTGTGTGTGTGTGTGTGTGTGTGTGTGTGTGTGTGTGTGTGTGTGTGTGGCAGTGTTGATTTTGTCTACTAAAACTTGGATTTTTGGATAAAATCAGAAGGAGTAATATCAAAGAATGTCTTCTATATAAGTCTGCCTCCTGGTAGTGCTATAAAAGGCAGAAGTGAAAAATGCAGGGCAATCCTGGTCTCTCTAGGGAGTGCGCATACATAGTTTAACACTGATCGATGGAGTTATAGGTAAAAACTAGTGCTGTCCGAGTTAACTAAATTAATCGCAATTAACTCACCGTTATGTTAATCGCGATTAATTATTTTAATCGCAATTAATCGCATATTTACAAACATTGGCTACAATATCGGCTATATTGGCTACAAGGTCCATCCCTGTTGATGTAACAAAAAATACAAAGTATAATTAAAGCATAAAGGTGGACACAACAGTAATCATTTAGCAGATCCTTATACCCATCAGCTGCAGTCTGTTTAATGCAATACCATTATGATTTATTCAGGTTTTTAATTGATTTAGAATAAAAGATTAACATACTTTTGCATAAATCCAGCAAATATTTCCACTCCCAAGTTAATAGGGCCACAAAAGACTTGAAAGATATCCCTCTAAGTTACATTGTGACCTGATAAAAGATGATGACTTAGTTGCGATTAATCGCGCGATTAACTACATAAATCATGCGATTAATCGCGATTAAAATATTTAATCGTTGGACACCACTAGTAAAAACACAAATCGGCCTGTTATAGCGCCAACATGAGGCATTTTGTTCAAAATGGAGCAATCCTGCAAACTTTAGAAGCCAATCTTAGCCAATCGGGATGGAATACTGAAAATCGGACAGATTCATGTTGATCACATGACTGTAGAGAAACTGCCTACCGATTTGCAAGATTTTTGGACAAAATCTGTAAGAATACTGTCCAAGATCGAGGTTCCGAATTGGCATCCAGGGAGTGTTTGGCACAGTTTGGCACACACACACACGGCGCCGGAGATTAGCTGGTAACAGACGGACGCACGGACGGATGGACGGACGGACGGACGGACGGACGGACGGACGGACAGGGGGCAAAACATAGTCTCCCCATGGCCTTCGGCCGGGCGGGGACAAAAATGTTTGTCAGCGGGTCTCCGGTCCACAGGTTGAGAACCCCCATCCTAACAGACTTGTCCTTGGGATGATGATAGCCTTGAAGGATGCCAGCAGCGCGCTGCAGCTGCCATGCAGTGCAGCCGTCAGTCCATTAGGGGGCAGCGGTCTGAGCAGCAGTGGACCAGTAACAGCGGTTGGTGGCCTGCAGGCTCCAGCAGCAGGGGCGTCACACCAAATTCTGGGCCCTGGGTACAAGGATTCACTGTGGGCCCCCCATGAATGTTAACTATTGAAAAATAGCAGATATACAAGCTCACAGCGCGGCACCGAGTGCCGCGCTGCAAGCTTGTAGATCTGCTATTTTTGAAAAATTGTGAAAATGTGTGCCAAGAAACCCATGTTTCCATGTCAGTGATGCTCAAACTTTTTCATGTGACGGACCCCCAAAATGATATGAATTTGGCCACGGACCCCCCATCTCTAAATATTTAGTTCCAGGGACCCCTCCCCGGAAGCAAAATTTGAGTTACAAATGTTCGCTTAAAAAAATACATATTCAAAGATTTGCACACATTTTCACGACTTTTCAGAAATAGCAGATCTACAAGCTCGCAGCGCGGCACTCGGTGCCGCGCTGTGAGCTTGTATATCTGCTATTTTTCAATAGCTAAAGTTACTAGGGCCCCCTCCACCTTGGGCCCCGGTAACTCAGTCCCACTTTCCTACCCCTTGTGACGCCCCTGTCCAGCAGCAGCAGCAGCATCAGCAGCCTCTCAGCCAGCGGAGCCTGTCAGAGCGAGAGCAGTCTGTCTGCTCTAAGCTCTTCAGTCTGTCTCTGCCACTCTGGCTGCTGGGATTAGGGCCAATCACAGAAAGCACTGAGTCAGAACCGGCACCCACAATAACAGATGGAGAGGACCTTCCTACTCTCCAGAATTTTAAAGACATTCTCAGACTACAAACTCTCCCTTTTTTCACTTCGTCGTCGTCTCGCCCCCCTAGTCGCCAACCCCCCCCCCCCCCCTTCCCACAACCACCACCACCTCGCCATATTATACTAGCTGCATCCTTTTATCTCACTTCCGCTGCTCTCTGCAATTTTTAGATATATCCACAAGTTTCCAACGCCCTATAGTGCATTGCGCAGACGCTGTACCGAGCTTCCGGCGCCGCAGCCGAGTGTGATTTACAAGCTCACAACAGGCTGCATCTGCGACGCGACGTGAGCTTGTATGTCTGCTGTTAAACCGGAAGTGTGGTGCAAACAGGTCCAAATAATCTCCAGTAAACTCCCGCGGAAACAGGTGGATATATATTCAGATATCAAATCTTCCCTGTTGGGCAGAAACCTAGTATCTCCATATTTCAACTTTTTAGTTTTTCGTGTGGCTCTCGAGTTTGGTATTTTAAATATTTTTGAAAATAATTAAATTAAAGTGATTAAGTGTGTCTATGGGTTTCATCAATATTTAACCAATGAAAAGCATTAAGCACTTGGGCGGCGCAGTGGTCGAACCCACAACCGCAGAGGTTGTGGGTTCGAATCCACCTTGGTGTGTCCGGCTTTGTCGAGAGTCTATACAAAAACAACTGGTCCGTGTTCGGGGGGAGGGAAGCTGGTTGGGGAGGGTGATACTGGTCATTGGACGTACTCCTACGGGCTGGGGGGCGGAGCCTGTCAGCGGGGAGGGGAGTGTTGGGCGGGAGGAGTAGGATGAAGGGGAGGCTCTCTCCATTCCGACATGTCGCCACTCCGAAATTGACTTCTTATTGTCGGAGTGGCGACACTCCCATGGGGGTTCGGTTTAGGGTTAGGGTTAGAGATAGGGTTAGTGTCGGAATGGAGACATGTCGGAAAGGAGACATGTCGGAGTGGAGAGATGCACTCAGGACGAAGACTCATCGTGCTGCACAGCGCATCATGACATTTTTAGTTGTTTTTGGGTGGGCACAAAAACGAAATGGGTGGGCCTAGGCCTATCCAGGCCCACCCTTGGCTACGCCCCTGATTTGTATACTGTCACAGTTAAAGACTAAAGGTCAATTTAGACCCCTAAAGGAACCAAGAGAGAACCTGGAATCCACTTTGAGAACCACTGAGCTAGGATACAACAAATGTGCAGGAATCAATTGTCAAAAGTAAGCCTATACAGTATATGCTACCTTGGATCCACTGGAATACAGCTTCTTTCTTTACATTAGCTGAAAAGTTTACTGTACAAGATTCTATACTATTCCTGTGTTCTGCCGACAGAGCAACGGACCAACTTCGAAATACTTCAGAGCTCTTGAAGCTCCTCAGAAAGTGTAACCCTTATATGCTACAGGCATATAATTGCCTGTTTTTTCTATATATAGCACTCCCTAGAGCTGTTTTCTCAAGGAGAGTGACAACAATAACAATGCTATACTGCGTCTTCTCTCGCTCGCTCGCTCGCTCTCTCTTCCTCACAGTGGTCAAACAATGGAACATTCCATAATGAGGGGAAATAATGACCCATAATTCCTGGTCCCTGGTCGCCTTGCTATTGGCAGCTGGGCATTGTAGTCCTTATTAGTGAAGGGCTGACAGAGGAGACGCGTGGATGGGTGGGATGCAGGGCCATTGTATTGCGATCCAAAGCGCCCCCTGTGGCAGGAACCCGGTCTAGGTCTATTGTAGCACGTTGCTGAGATAATCCCCCCGCCTTTGTACCCCTCCCAACCCCACCTAATCCCCCTCCCCAACACAAACTGTTGCTGTCAGCCAGAAATCTTGTATCTCCCGCATTTCAACTTCTCTTTCTTTTTTTGTAAATGAATGCCTTACTTCGCCAATCACCATATTAAGTGTCACGCATAAAAATGTTTTTTTTTTTTTTTTTTTCCTGAATAATTAGGCTTAGAAAAGTGTTGGCTGCTGGACTTTGATGTCAGAGTCCATTAATCCTTCCTCCCCTCTCTTTCTCCACTGGGGGGTGGAGCAGAGGTGATTATTGACAGGCAAAATTCTTCAACAGCGACACCTGCAGGCAAATAGGTATTTTTTAAAAAGGCCTCAGAAAAATAACTGCCATGGCTCACTGGAGTGGATTTTTCAGTTAAAACCTTTTAATACAGATTTGAAGGACCAAGATAAAGACATTCATGTTTTGTCACAACAGGATTTTGCACAACAGGATTTTGCAAAGCAGCCATGGCACGGTAGCTATTCTCTAATCTATTATTATTACACTGACTGCTTAAGTATTGCCAGGAAAATTATGCATTATTTCTTTCCTAATTCCTATTCTAATTTTATTTTTTGAACATTTGGCCTGCCTGGTTCTACGTAGCAGACGTGTCCCTCATTAAAGCGCGGGCGGTGGGAGCTAAGTGGCAGAATGATCACAGCACAGAACAAAGTCCTGGAAGACGAGCCGGGGTCATTGTGCTTGTCATTATCATTCACTGCATGAGCAACTAGTGCTGCAAATTCAATTAAAAACTCCCATGGGTTGAATGCAAAAAGTAAGAACCATCGCACAAACACGCACTGTGTAGACACACATGCACGCACGCAAGCGCACACGAGCACAAACACGCACTAGTTACGCTGAGCCCTAGTACACACTATTATGATGGGCCCTATTGCTTGCTAGTTACTATGAAGCGCACACACACACAAACACTCTCACACAGACGCACACATGGATACACACACATACACCATCAGGCGCATATACTGTTCTGAGTGTACATTTCAAGTCTAATTAAACTAGCCAAACTAGCTATATCGTAGTTCTCAAACTTTTTCATGTTCTCAAACTCCCATAAGAGAAGATTTTGACGGCTCTAGCAGTGAATCTCAACCATTTTCATTTCAAGGACCCGAGGTTTGACATGCATTATAGGCTACGGACCCCCATTTAATGGCATTTCTATCTCTGAGACCCCAATTTATTGTAAAATCAATGTTGATTTAACTCAATGGACCCGGAATTTTGGTTCCATTTGTACACTCTCTGAGTTACAGACCCATAAGGATCAATTTGGCTCCTAATTATCATTTAGCTGGGGACCCCCTGGAAGTCCCTCTCAAGGACCCTGGTGCAAAGCAACGCATTTCGAGGTTGTAGATCTGCTATTTTTGATACTTTCATGTGACACTGTAGCATGATCAAAAATGTACGTACTCTCAAATATGGTGCGTGTGTGTGTGTGTGTGTGTGTGTGTGCGTGCGTGCGTGCGTGCGTGCGTGCGTGCGTGCGTGCGTACGTGTGTGTGTGTGCGTGTGTTGTGGTGACCAGGATCAGAACCAGTGACACGTACGTGGTGGCACAGGCTGCTTAGGGCTCACTCTCCATTGTTTGACAGATACTAACACACATGGCCACAGTGGTGCCCGGCCTCTCCTGCTGTCCCTGGCACGGCGGCACCAACCAGGCGAGAGAGAGAGAGAGAGAGAGAGAGAGAGAGAGAGAGAGAGAGAGAGAGAGAGAGAGAGAAAGAGAACCCAAAGGCAGCATGAAAAAATGAAACCCGCCTGCTTGTTTACGCGGCAGCTCCCGCCCGCCTCCCCTGAGGCACTGACCTTGTCACCTAGGTGACTGTGAGACCGAGAAAAGATGAATACTGTCTGGGGCGAGCACACTTAAAAAAAGAATAATACAAATAAAATGAATGCTAGAGACTACAATAGAAGCAGTGTGGACACCTGCTATTTCAGTCTGCTGTTATATTTCTTAACAGGTGGGGGACAATGCCTAGTACTGCCACACACAATGGCAGGTTGCTCTGTACCGAGGTGCTCAAAGTGGGGTCAGGAGCCCCACAGGGCCCAAAATGAAGATGTATTTGGCCACAGACCCCCATCTGAAAATATTTTGTGCTAGCTAGGGACCCCCATACAAGACTTATGTTGTTAAAAAAATTAAAAAATATTTATAAAAAGTTTGTCAGATCAAGTTTTATTGAAAATTGTTCACAATGCATCGATGCGTTGCGAGCTTGATCGGCCAATTTCGAACAGCCAATGTGGTCAAACGTTCAAAGCTAGGCTATATTAACTAACGCCCCCAAGGACCCCTGGTGGTCCCCTGACCCCACTTTGAGAACCACTGTTGTACAGGGCTTCCAAGGAGGGGTCTACAGCAAAGCGAGTCACTATAATGTCACTATTGTTTCACCGAAGTTAGCTCCAAAGTATAAGAAAGGTTATTCAAATCATTGGTTTCACTCGTAGAATTCTGTACTAAATCTAATCTAAAAAAAACAATCTGGTCTTAGAATCTAAAATATTAAAAGAAGTCTATAAGGCAAACTCTAAGACCTAGAGATGAAAAGGAAGCCTATTAGGCGAACTCCCCAGCACACTCCAGACAAGCAAGAATAAAGACTTAAAAGCGTTTAATGTCTCGGGGCATGTATAATATTAAAAACAATAAAAACACCAAGGGACACCCACCGGTTATCAACCTGCGTGGGTCTTCCTCAGGGTGTGGCTCTCAATCTTCTCTTAGTAGGGGTCCCTGGGATATAACATTTGTTCTAATGGAGTCTGTTGCTGTCTAAGGGCTAGTGTTCCGCGGGCCGACACGTTACCCGCAGACCCTGCCGACCCGCCCGCGGCACTTTCTGCGGGGCGGTGCGGGCAGGTTAGCTTCCGTGCGGGCTGCGGGGAGGGCTCAGTGTCTGTGGCATTGTGTGACAACTGCAGGAGTTAAAGGAGTGGTTCACAAAAATAATTTACTTCTTTCTATCGGTTACACACCCCATGAAGCCTTGAATTCATGGTGATGTTTTTGTTTTTGTTGCATTCCTAAGCCAATCATTTGATTATTAAGGTGGTACATGGAGAGACAGATATTTTCTGAGGTGGTACTTGGAGTAAAAAGGTTGAGAACCACTGGTCTAATGCATGTAAAACTTGACATGAGAACTGTGGGGACAGAACCATGGTCAGAATGGAGGGAGGACGGTCATGTGAACTGGGGCTGAAGTGACGTCTGAAACCATGTGACACAAACAACAACGATATGCGCCGCAGCACCGGAACACATGTGACAGCGCTTTGAGTTGTATCTATTCTAATCGGTTCCCCACACATTTATTTGGATAGGAATGCAGGTAAACATTACCACGGTGAATGCAGCGCACAGGCTGTAAACGTGCACACTCTACACGTGCACACACAACGCACAATAATGCATCCATCGTCTGGCACACGATGGAAGCCGGATGAAAGCCCCCCCCGCAACCCTTCCTGGACAAAAGCCATGCGTGGGATTGTGACTGCGTTCGAATGCATAAATACACACGCACACACACACTCACACTCATGCGCACACACTCACGCACACACACACACACTCACGCACACACGGCATGTCATGCCGTCTCAATCATCACTGCTCACATATTAAACCCACCCACACACACACACAGTCACTCACACTCCACACACATTTGAATACACACATGCATACACTCATGCACGTGTGCGCGCACACACACACACACACACACACACACACACACACACACACACACACACACACACACACACACACACACACACACACACACACACACAACACGCATTTGAACACACACATAGTGCACACTTATAATGATCCCCAAAGAGCACTCAGTAATCATCATGCAATCAATTATACACACATGCATTCTGTGTGTGTCCTTAACATATTCTATTTGGCACAGACGCCAGACACCACTTGTTTAGTGGAGCACAAATAGTTAGCATAAATATATGCTACATATGTCAAGGGTTGAAAAGTTTATTGTTGAGAAGAACTTTCTAAAAGGCTGTTCTTTTTTTGTGTAGGAACAAAGTACGAAATCGTAAAGTGCATCATTTCATATTTCAAATGGATGATCTATAGTCTGGAAATACATCCAGTTAAAAAGATATTGAATCTATAATGGCTAAAAAGTAACTACTGTATATGTTACTACTGAATGTACTGTAATAAATATGCTGGAATAAATCTCTATTTGCGTTGTTTATCCAAGGTGTAAAGAGAGAAACATCCGTATGGAGAAGAGGGAAGGAGGCGAGACAAACAAGTGGCGAGAGAGAGAGAGAGAGAGAGAGAGAGAGAGAGAGAGAGAGAGAGAGAGAGAGAGAGAGAGAGAAGCAGGAGGTGGGCCAGGCGGTGTTGGGTGTTTCTTCCTATTTATTTGTATTTCTATGGAGCTGTCCGGACGTTATCTCAGTCCATCAGCTTAACACCCCCTCCTCTCACCTCACCTTGCCACCGCGCTGCTGCCTGCAGCTCAAGGGCAAACTGTTTATTTCTGCCACCCATTCCGTGCCCTTTACTTCAATCATCCCTCTGTGTTCGCCGCAGATTCCCGTTAGAATAATGAAAAGGTTTTACGTTAAAACCAAAAGGTCACGAGGAGTTAGCGAGGGAGATATTCTTCCAACGATGCCGTGTCGATTGTACTGCCCTCGCGGTCGTGTTGTTGGCAGGGAGTGTTTGTGTTGCGCGTTCTGTTATTATGTTGCACTGACAAAGCCCATGGACAGGGTGCTGAAGTGCTCTGACAGCGGCTGGTGTTTGACACCATGTACCCGGTGGCAGAGCGTTGCTGGGGAGTTGTTTGGAGGTTCACGCACACCCTCAGAATTGCATCTCTCTCTCTCTCTCTCTCTCTCTCTCTCTCTCTCTCTCTCTCGCTCTCTCTTTGCCATTTTAACATATCGTCGTTGTCGGGTGGAAACCTTGTATGTCCAAAACCGTTTGTTTTGCATTTATCATTTTAAAAATGATTTAAACTAGTGAAAACAGCCGATCTACAAGCACACAACGCCTCGCACCGCAAGGCGTTGTGTGCTTATAGATCGTCTGTTTTCACTACTTTTGTGCGACGGCCTTGTAATGATGAATCAGGGCTTCCCTTTGCGAAAGAACGGACACATTTGAAACTTGGAGATACGAGGTTTCCACCCGACAACGACGATATCTATATATATAACTAATTAATTCAGTAGATTCTGACAGGGTTTGTCAGTGTTTTTACCTTGTTTTCGAGGCTCCACGAATACGGAAATGAACGGAAGGTGACTCATCTTTTCTTTCACCCGGTAAAGAAAACGTATAACCACGGCCATCCGCGCTTTTGTTATGATCTGTAGAGAAGAGCTTGTTTTAAAGGAATTATGACATACTGTTTTTACCAATAATAAAGGTCTTTGTCCTGGTCCTTACAACTTGTATTAAAAATGTTAAAACTGAAAACACTGTTAAAACACTCCAGGGAGGCCATGGCAGGTTTTTTTTCTCTCTGTGTTCTGTGGCCTTTTGAGTAGCAAAGATAATATGGCTAGTCACCAGAGATGGCGTAGTTCAGAGCCTTTCATGGTCTGTCTCATGTCAATCATCGACTCTGCTCAGAGTAAGAAATGTGAGTACTTTTTACATAACTGCGCGCACACACACACGCACACGCACACGCGCACGCACACACACACACACACACACACACACACACACACACACACACACACACACACACACACACACACACACACGCACAGTGCTTGCCAAGCCATCAACCACTATCAATGCAAGGAGGCAAAACATGCAGACATGGGTGCCTCTCAAAGCAATTACAGTAGATTGAAACCAAATGAAATTTGAGGCCTTGAGCTATGCCATGCAGTGACTGACTGTCTATGACAGATAGGACAGGAGAAGGAGCATAGTGCTGCGGGTCTGATGGAGAGGATGACAGGTGTGGTCACAGAGGCACAGAGAGCAGCTATACAGTACCTGCGTAGAGAGAACAGTGGTGGTAGAAGTATGTTTTAAAGCAGTGTTTCTCAATACGTGTACCCCTTGGGGTATGTGGGGGTACTGCAGGGGCTACAAGAGAAAATGGGAATATGTATTTTACTGTTATGGGTAATGACAAAACATTGACAGTCTTTGTTTGAACCTTCTCATCTGTAAATTGTTAAACCAAATTACATTAATACCTTGACTTGTACAACTGCAATGTTTATTTGCCATTATGCTGTTTTATTTTGAACATATTGGCATTGAAACTGGACTTTTGATGTAAATTATATAAGCCACGTGCCGTAGTCAGGGGAAGGGGTACTTAGCTTCCGAAATCAGTATAAGGGGATACTGAAACCCAAAAATGTTTGAGAGCCAGTGTTTTAAAGTATGCACAGTACAGTACAGTCTGTGCTGTGCTGTACAGTATATGTGCTGTTCCTCTGGTGTGAGTGGACGCGGCAGTGACTTGACGGCTTGCTTTCCTCAGCTCTGTGTACAAACTGCTGCTCCGGTTCATTCTGCTGAGATGTACTACTACTGCAGCACCGGCCATTGTTTAGCTCTCAAATGTTTTCTCTGCCAGCATGAGATGAACAAAATGTGTGTGTGTGTGTGTGTGTGTGTGTGTGTGTGTGTGTGTGTGTGTGTGTGTGTGTGTGTGTGTGTGTGTGTGTGCACGCACACTAATGACAGATTACAAAACGCCATGGAAGTGTACAGCACTTTCATATAGTGTGACAGTACAGTATATAGGTTCTTAAACGCCTTAGTGCTTCAACTCCATTTCTCTCAACTACACATCGCCGCTGGGAGACATGGATATAGGAGGGGAATTGAATAAGACGAATAGAAGATGATGAATAAAAGGAAAAAAGAAGGGTCATTGACAAATGTACTGTAGAATGTTTTTTGTTTTTGTTTTTTAAGAATGTGGAAGAATTTTGAAAAAGATTGCACAAATACTTTTCAAATGGCGGTCCGCAGCCAAATACATAATCATTTTGTGGGTCCTTTACATGAAAATATTTGAGAATCACTGGATTAAAGGGATAGTTCATCCACAAAAAGATTTTTATCCCCCTATCGATTACTCACCCCATGGAGACATTTTTTAGTTTGCATTCCCAAGCCAATAATTTGAGGAGACTATTGTGTCTCCATAGGGAACCACTGCTGGTCATCAAATTATTGACTGAGGAATGCGACAAAAAACTAAAAATATCCATGAATTCAAGACTTCACGGGGCGAGTAATCGAGAGAAAAACATAACGTCGTTGTCGGGTGGAAACCTTGTATATCAAAGCCGTTTGTTTTGTATTTATCATTTTAAAAAACGATTTAAACTAGTGAAAACAGCCGATCTGCAAGCATACAACGCCTCGCGGTGCGAGGCGTAGTGTGCTTGTAGATCAGCTGTTTTCACTACTTTTGTGTGACGGCCTTGTATGATGAAGCAGTGCTTTACTTTACGAAAAAATGTACAAATTTAAAACTTGGAGATACGAGGTTTCTGCCTGACAACGACGATATATTTTTTGGGTGAACTATCCCTTTAACCAAAGGGGGGAGGAAGAAAAAGAAGGAGAAGAAGAACTGAAGTGTGGATGGAAGTGGAGAAAGCGAGAGTCTGATGAGAGGAAGGGAAGTGAAGAAGGATTAATTGTTCACTCAGGATGGGGGGTGGGGGGGAGGAGGAGATAGCATCAGTATGTTTTAAAGCCTCCACATCTAATCCTGTCATTTCTTGGACCAGAATAATGAAAATGCAGAAATGATATCTCTTGGAGAACTGGAAGCCGAGCTAATCTGTTTGCCTGTAACGGGCAGAACGCTGCTGACGTCTATAAGTGCTGTAGCCTACACGACACTGCACGCACGCACACGCATGCACACACACGCACACACACACACACACACACGTTTACATTTCCATACTTGTGAGAACATCAACATTTTAGGACATTTTTTGAAAACAGACGAAAATAACGAACGAACCGCAACCGAAAAAGTGTGTGACATCGCCACACAACTAAGTATAAAACAGGGAAATCAAATTGTCTAATCCTAAACCTAAGCCTAACCCCATCTCTAAACATATTTTTCAATCAAAGTGAAGACTAGGAAAATGGTCCTTACGTCTATTTACGCACGCACGCACGCACGCACGCATGCACGCACAGTATTGTGAAGATATTTCTCATTAGAGGTTTGGGCAAATACGTTGTTCAATTGCAAATCTTTCTTATACAGCATAATTTCACATGGAGCATAGATCATTATAAAATGTCTGCTACACTGTAATTCCTGCTAATTATTAAGTTCAATACATGCATGCACTCATGTGTTACAAATTAAGCCCTATGTACTTCCTTGACAAATAGAGAAAAATTGCAGTTCTACAAACTCCCAACATGTCGCATTGCGGCACATATGAGCTCATAGATTTGCTATTTCCTGAAAAAAAGGATGACAAGGTTTGAAAAACATTAGTACTTTCACTTTGGTACTTCAAGTGTATTATTTTTTGTATATATATATTTGTTTTGGGGCTTTTATGCCTTTATTAGATAGAACAGTAGACTGACAGGAAATGGGGGGAGAGATGGGGAGTGACCCACGGCAAAGGTCGTCCGGATCGGGAATCGAACCGGCGATGACGACGCCAGGCATCCATGCCTATGTGGCAATGCCTAAGTGGTATGCGCCTGGACCAGTAGGCCAGTGGGCGCCCCGGTACTTTAAGTATATTCTGATGCCATTAATAATCTGCTTTTATTCAAGATCAATTTTGAATGCAGGCATGCTACTTTTACTTAAAGATTTACTGTGAAACTTTCTTTTTGTAAACATCGATTCAAACTTGGCCCTGTCATCGGGGGAGGGACAGGCGCTCCCTTGCATTTCCACTAACAAACATTCACACAGGAGTTTGAACACACCGTTGGGCTGTTATTGGCTGGCAGCTCTCAAACTTTGTCGTGTCAAGGATCCCCAAAATTGATATGTACAGTATTTGGCCCAAACCCCATCTCACATATTCTTTTTGAGGGACCCACAGAAGCAAGGATTTGAGTTTTTTTTTATATATATATATATATACATTTTCACGGTTTCTCCAAAATAGCAGTGTGACAAACTCATAGCACGGCACAAAGTGGCGCCCTACAAGCTTGTAGATCTGCTATTTTTGAATAGCCAAAGAGATCTAAAATGACACAGATGCTTTCCCGGTTTTGGTTGATTTTTACAGCAAATTTCATTTAGTTTTAGTGATATTTTAGACATTTGAAAAGTGTCTAAAATATCTTCTACTGGATGTCTTCTCCACTAGTCCCTCCCTAACATTTGAATCTAGTTTTTATTGTCAATTGACTAAGACTAACACATTTAGTCTTAGTTTTAGTCATCATTGCTTAGTTTTTATTTACATCTTATCAGCAAAAAGGTAGTTGACGAATATTTTTCGTCATAGGACCTAGAGGTCCCGGACCACCTGTTGAAGACCCCTGGTCTAAACAATATACTATCAAAAATAATAATCTGTACATTAGAGATAGGGTGAGAAGTTCAGTCACCCGAGAGAGACTTGGAGTAGAACCGCTGCTCCTACACTTGGAAAGGAGTCAGCTTAGGTGGTTCGGGCATCTAATACGGATGCCTCCCGAGCGCCTTCCTAGGAAGGTCCTCGATGCACGTCCCACTGGGAGGAGACCCCGTGGCAGACCTAAGACCAGATGGAGGGATTATATCTCCAAACTGGCTTGGGAACGCCTCGGTATACTCCCTGAGGGAGTGGAGGAAGTTGCTCGGGATAAGGAAATCTGGAGGTCTCAGTTGGAACTATTACCCCCGCGACCCGATTCCGGATAAGCGGTTGAAGATGGATGGATGGATGGACATTGAAACAGTATCTATCTAAATAACATTTTTAAAACAAGCAAGTAACAAAACTTTGGTTTTAAAGTTCAGTAGTGGAAAAAGTACTCACACTCTTTACTTTAGTAAAAGTATCAAAACTGCAATGTAGAAATACAAGTAAAAGCAGTGAATACAAAATTTCCATGAGTAAAAGTACAAAGGTTGGTATCAAAATGAAGGCTTACATAAAGTAAAAGTACTCATTATGCAGAATGTCATTTACATTTTTCTAAATGTATACTAATCTTTTGAAAATAGCAGATCTACAAGCTCAAAATGTGTCGCACCGCGACGCATTGTGACCTTGTTGATCGGCTATTTTCAAATGGCCAAAATGTGTATAGGGCTGAAGTGGTTAATCTATGTTTTGTAATAATAATCAAAATCTACTAATTAAAGTAACTAGTAACTAAAGTTTTCAAATAATAATAGTGGACTAAAAGTACAGTATTTGTATCCAAGATGTCATGGAGTAGAAGTAAAAGTATTGGAAATTTGAAACACTGAAAGTAAAGTACAAATACCTCTCAAGTACAGTACATGTACTTGAGTACAGTAAATGTACTTAGTTACTACACGCCACTGTTAAAGTTCCAGTATTCTAAGACTAAATGTGAATAAGCCAGCAGCAGTGCATGCTTTAACTTCTAGTCCGTCGGCTGAGTCTGTGAATAAAAAAACAAATGTGAGTTTGATTGTGTTGATGTGTCTTGTGGCTGTATGGAGGGTCTGTCTGCCGTTCTAGGTCCGGGGGGGTTCCGGGGTGTAACGGACCGTACCATGATCGTAATGAGCTGGGATACTGGAGTGTAACGGACCGTATTATGATTTGCAACGAGTTATGAAAGTTGTGAGGAGTTTGTTTCCAAAAATGTGACGAGTGTCGGGAATGAGCTACGTCTTTATGCCCAGATGCTCTGGGACTATGCATTGTAACAACATCATTATTATTAGGTTAGACTTGTATTGACCACTTGAACCCCAATCCTTGTTATGTGGGATGCGGCGCGGGATGAGCTTGTAGATCAGCTATTTTTGGCGAAGAGATTTGGTGTAGACGTGAAAAAAAGATATAAAACTAGAAGCAGTGCTCTTCCGAGCACAGGTCTCCACCAGGTCAGGTATAGACCTTTTGCACAAAGTAGAGTGCAAGGTAGAGGGCGCCAGATCCCTTTGAGTCACACCCTACCATTACTTCCTGTTCATCCACAGAGCATTGATTCTAGTAATTTTCTCCATTAGATTAAAGTGCTCTTTTAATTTTTTTCCACTTTTAGTACTTGTCAAAATACATTTTATTTGTCTGCTTCATCTTTTTACCGTTAGTTGCTAGCTACTTCCGCTAATGCTAACCGTTAATGCCAATTCTAAAACTAAAAATGCTAATGCTAATGCTAATGCTAACACCAAACGATACACAAGGTTGCACACACTGCGAGCTGCAGGCACACTTGAAGCAGACAAATAAAATGTATTATGACAAGTAATAAAAGTTGAAAAAAGTGAAAAGAAAGCACTTTAATCTAATGGAGAAAACGACTAGAATCAATAATCTGTGGATGAACAGGAAGTAATGGTAGGGCCTTTAACGGTGACACTGCATGCTAGCCTAGTTCCAGACCCTGAATCGCTAGCCACACCCCTTTAATTTTTTTGTTTGGCGATTCAGGTCTAGCATCGCTTTCATTGAGGAGGGCCTGCCTCGGTTGAAAATCCGATCGGCGAATCAGCGTCGTGAATCAGCGTCTTGTGATCAGCGTGGGTGGGGGTTTCCCAGAACTCGTGTGTGTTTCCAAGTACACCAGCGCCGCCGCCGTACCGTACCGCGCATCGCGATAAAATGCGGTAAATTGCGGTAAAATGCGATCGTATCGATCTCGCTATGAAACACCAGGAGCAGGCATGTTATGTTGTGTTTGATTACTAGTTCGTAGTGCTCCTATTCTGACTGTTTCTTTGGTTAGCAAGTAGCACTAGCAAGCAACAAGCTAGCCACTAGCCAGTCACACATAACAACACTATGTCATGTGTTGGTCGGTGAACCAATCGCTGAAGACTGCCTCTTTTTGGCAACGCCCATCCCTGCAAACGCCGTAGGCGGAACCGAGTTCAGACTGAATAATGAAGTGAAACGAAATGTTAATTCAGGCTGAGTGTCAGGCTAACTGCATGCATGATTTGAGGCATTTTGATCCAAAAATGTGTTTGGCAAAAGTCGACCTGCTGGTGGCGCTATAACCAATATGAAAAGAGTGTAATTTGTTCCTTGACATAGTGGGAATGTGCGTGCAGAATTTCTCTGTAATCACAAGCTGCGATTTAAGTAATTTTGTTCAAAATGGACCAATCCTGCAGTCTTTGGAAGCCAATTAGGATGGAATATGAAATATCTGACAGATTCGTCTTGATCACATGACTATAGAGATATGTGTACTGATTTGCATGATTTTTGAATAAAATCTAAAGGCATAATTGGAAGAAACTTGTTTTACATAAGTGGGCCTCCTGGTGGCGCTATAAAAGGCAGATATGAAAAATGCAAGGCAAAGGTTTTTCCTTGGCCTCTAGGGAGTGCACATACAAAGTTGTACACTGATCAGTGGAAAAACACAAATCGCCTTGTTATAGCACCACCATGAGGCTGTTTAGATTTTTTTAAGTGCCATTTATTCCTCGCCCTATCGGGAATGTGCATGCACAGTTTCACCAAAATCACACACTGTGTTCATGATTTTATTCAAAACGGACCAATCCTGCACATTTTGGAAGACAGTTTTAGCCAAGCAGGATGGATTATGGAAAATCAGACAGATCCATGTCGATCACATGACTGTAGAGATACTGTCTACCGATTTGCGTGATCTTTGGAAAAAATCTGTAGGAGTACTGGCAAAATTTAGTTTAGCAAAAATCGGCCTCCTGGTGGCGCTATAACAGGCCCATGTGAAAAATTTGGGGCAGAGTTTCTGAATTGGTATCCAGGGAGTGTGTGACGGATGGACAGGGGCAAAAACAGACGGACAGGGGCGAAAACATACTCTCCCCCATGCCTTCGGCTGGCTCCACCAGCCGCTGGTGGAGACAAAAATATCATCAAATCGGGGTCCGTGGTCTAATGCAGAGCTGCCGGGTCGTTGAAATAAAATAAAAAGTTGGTGAAGCACTGCAGTAGCGATAACGTGATTCCTAATAAACAAACTGTGATATAAATCCTCTCCACAACAGTTAGATCTATAACTCCCATTGATCACATCCACACACAGGGGGGGGTGGGGCTCCTCAGAGTGGCTGTCATGTGAATATGATCAATGGTCGCAGAATATCCCCCATCTCCACAAAGAGGCACCGATCAAAAGAGGCACTCTTCAGTCAAGTGTGCAGAAACCTGGGCCTGCACACAACCAGGGGCGTCACACCAAATTCTGGGCCCTGGGTACAAGGATTCACTGCGTTATTTTGTGCTTTAACTATTGAAAAATAGCAGATATACAAGCTCACAGCGCGGCACCGAGTGCCGCGCTGCGAGCTTGTAGATCTGCTATTTTTGAAAAATCGTGAAAATGTGTGCAAGTCTTTGAAGGTTGTTTGAAAAACCTATGTTTATATGTGGTGCTCAAACTCTTTCATGTGAAGGACCCCCAAAATAGCATGTATTTCGGACCCCCATCTCAAAATATTTAGTTCCAGGGACCCCCAGAAGCAAAATTTGAGTTACAAATGGTTGCTTGAAAAATACATATATTAAAAGATTTGCACACATTTTCAGGACTTTAAAAAAATAGCAGATCTACAAGCTTGCAGCGCGCCCCTGCACACAACATCTGTGTGGGGTGATTGAAGACAGTGGGGGGGGGGGGGGGGGGGCAGCCTGCCGTGTGTCATGTGAGGAAGAGGAATCGCTCTAATTTGGGATGACCAGAGAACAAATCTGAGAGCCGCAGTCAAGGTAAATGAATCAGACAAGAGCTAAGAGAGCTCAGGGCGAGGCAAGCCTTTACCGTTCTAATCACCAGCGGTGGAAAAAGTACTCACGTATTTTACGTGAGTAAAAGTAAACGTAAAACATTGTTGTCAGGTGGAAAACTTGTATGTCCAAAACGGTTTGTTTTGTATTTATCATTTAAAAAATGAAAACAGCCGATCCACAAGATCGGCTGTTTTCACTACTTTTGTAAGACGGCCTCGTATGTTACAAGTAACAGGGTATTTCAAAACTGTACTTGAGTAAAAGTATGAAAGTGTTGGCATCAAAATGTATTTATAAATATCAAAAGTAAAAGTACGGAATGTTTGAAAATCGCAGATTTACAAGCTCACAATGCGTCACAATGTGACGCATTGCGGCTATTTTCAAAATAGCCAAGGTATAAATAGGGCTAAAGTGGTTTATGTATGTTTTATAAAATTATAATTTATATCTGCAAAGTAACTAGTTACTAAAGTTTTCAAATACATGTAGTGGAGTAGAAGTACAATATTTGGATCCGAGATGTAGTGGAGTAGAAGTAAAAGTATTGGAAATACTAGTCAAGTAAGGTAAAAATACCTCAAAATTGGACGCCACTGCTAATCACACTGAATCCTGGGTCCCAATTCTGGGCATGGCATGCTAGGACAACCTTTGGCAGAAATCGCGGCGAATGCTCTGCGTAAATAGCTGATCTACAACGTAGCGCTCACAACGTTGTCTATTTTCGGAAAAGAGGTTTGTTTCATGGATGGTGTAGTAGGGAAAACAAGGAGGGGGTCCAAGTACTCTGGGTGACCCCCGGTCAACGGAATATGTACTGTAGGGTTAAATTGGTTTTAAGGAGGGTGAAAATACACACAATGTCAAATTAAACGTGACTTGGGGCGCCTGGTGGCCTAGTGGACCAGGCGCATACCATATAGGCATTGCCATTTCGGCATCAATGCCTGTCGGTGTCGCCGGTTCGATTCCCGATCCGGGCGACCTTTGCCGCATGTCACTCCCTGTCTCTCCCCCATTTCCTGTCAGTCTACTGTCCTATCCAATAAAGGCAAAAAGCCCAAAAACAAATCTTAAAAAAAAAATAAAAAAAAATAAATAAAAATAAATAAACGTGACTTATCTGCTTTGAACACATCCACATGCACGCACACACACTGAACATGCAGACATACAGTGCACACACTCATAGCTACACATGCATATGTACACTGACACAGACATACAACAACACACACTTGGCACAGAATGAACAAAATATGCACGTGTGCACACATGCATGCATGCGCAGGCACAGTACACTCACTCACTTGCACGCACAGAACACAGTACAAATAAAAATCCCCATCTATTCTCATAAAGCCCCTCAGCACAAAGACGCCCAGCACGGATGAAGGGCAGGAAATAAACATTTAAAGGCTTGATTCAAATGGTTTTGAATAAAGCTTTTCAAACACGTGACTTTTTTTACTGATATATTGAGTATCATTATAGGCCAATAAAGGTCTGAGATGATACCGTGTGGCCCCTCTGCTGTTTGTGTGTGAGGTCTATTTACTGCAAAAAACACTCTCCATTTCTCATTACCGGAGTGGTTACGGCCATCTGCGCCTTTTATCTAACCTATAACTTCTTAAACATATCTCTTCTTTGGGACCCAATATGCGAGCCAAGAAAGAAAGCGAGATAAAAAAATAAGAAAGATGTGAAATAAGGAGACCAGATAGGGCGCCGCATGCCGCGCAACGTTAAGGAGGGAAATAAAGGGTGCAAGATAAAGGGAAAGAGGAATAAATTGAGAAAATGAAGGAAATGTAAGAGCGGAAGAGAGAGGGAGGGTGGGAGAGGCTGCACTCCAGCAGTCTAACCTTGACAGAGAGCATCTCTCCTGACAAGCATCTGCCTCCTGTAATAATTTAGAAATAATCTCCATCCACAAAGGCCCAGCAGCCTGGCAGAGTAAATGCTCTGTGCCTGATCGATCACTACGTTGCAGCCAGCTGCTGCTCTCTGTGTGTGAAGGCCCCGCATCGATCTCAGGCCCGAGCTCTCTATCTGTCTGTTTCTCTCCTCTCTTTCACTGTCTCTCACCTTCTCTCTTTCTCGGTCCGTCTCTATCTCGACTCTCCTCTCTCTATGTCTCTCTCTCAGTCTTTCTCTGTCCCCCCTTCTCTCTGTCTCACTTTGTCTTGAGTGTCCTCTTTCTATATTGTATGTGTAGTACAGTACAGAGTGTGTGTGTACTCAATTGTCCGCCAATAATAGTAGAAATACTAGCTCACAACTTGTTGCAGATGCGATGCATTGTGTGATTGCAGATCTGCTAATTTTGGAGCTCTCTCTCTCTCTCTCTCCTCTTTCTTTCCTTCCATCTATCTCTCTCTCTCTTGCACACAGAGCAGAGGATGACAGAGTGAGACAACAGATCAATACGTGTGTGTGTGTGTGTGTGTGTGTGCAAAAGAGAGAACGAAAACTGAGGAAAAGCTGTGAAGACGAGGTTCAAAAAGATTTCCAAAAACAATTTGAAAGAGAGCACTGACAAAAGGGGTTATGACAACTGAAAGAACGCTAGGTTCCTCCACAAGCTCTGAGACGTCAAAAAATAAACCCTCCATGTCAAATCCATCCTGTGACTCTTTATTCACACAATGTCATGCTTTATGACTGTAAAGCTAGACCATTCAACAACACACAGAGATTCTGTGACTTCTGTGACTAAACACACTGCCTCGCCCCCGTCGATAGGATGGTTTCTGTGTACAGTGGGTGATGATTTGTCTTTGTGATATGTTGGTTTGTGTATATAATCCCAGCTCATCCATATTTGGGAAAATATGGACACATTTTGGCCAACTTAAACAACCAGCTGCAAGTTATCCGTCCTCAATATTAAGCCCATATCTGGGAATGCCCATATACATATTGTGTCAGTCTCATATGGTCTATGACATCAAACACCTATGGCGTCAGTCATCACCATATTTTGTTTTATTTACCGAATATGTGCTTGGTCTACCTTTTTCTTAACTCATTTTGTGCTCCTGAAATTAACGGATTAAAATGTCCAGCGTGCCTCTCGCTTTCTCCATAAGCGGCCAGTCTCTTATTTTGAAGGCCAGAAGTCGATTGCGTAAACACTTCCGGTTTGACGTCATCACGTCATTCACCGGAATCGCTCGTCGCCAACATGCCGTTGTGTAATGGCGGATCGTTGCTTTTCAACATGTGTTTTATTAGCGAGAATCTACTGCCATCCTCCCCTTTGAAAGTGTTGTTTGGAGATAATGGACATTAAAGATGAGATTCCCCGTCTGCCTCAATGTTATGGGATTACTATTTTGTGCATGTGGATCCGTGATGATGATGAATCGGCGAGGGCGATTGTGCCAGGACCTTCCGCGCAGCTACAGGGTAGGAGAACCGCCGTTACAGTACTTTTCACGAGTATACTCGGGATCGGCACCATATGATACTCGAGTATTTTTCACGAGTATTCTCTGGATTGGCTACAAATGAGTTAAGATTACTATATCTATGCATTTGATGTATTGATGTTGATGTATTGATGTATTATTATCTTGCTATTTTAAGTCGCTCTGGATTATTAAGAGTGTCTGCTAAATGCCTAAACTGTAAACTGTCTGTGCATTTTTTTGGGTCAAAGTTGATCTCATTAATAGTCTTTAAAACACAAAGAAGTGGCCACACACTACTGTAGCCAAAGTGCCAATATTTATTTTAGGACAAAGAGGGAAAGTTGATCCCATGCCAAATTAGGGTGAGGTGGCTTCTCGCCCTTAGGTCTTAGGTGCCTTCTACACGAAGACAATTCACTGGTTCGTTTTTAAAACGTTTACCATACACAGAATCATCTCAAGAAATGTGTATGCCCACATGAAACCACTGAGAACGGCAATACTGATTCCAGAACACACCAAAACCACTGAAGTACATATGCCAGGCCTATGAGTGGCGCTGTAAAGCTGCCACAAAGCACCTAAAAGAGAGAAGAGAGCGATGTTCTTATATATATATTTTTATAGCCTAAAAATCAGCAGCAGTGGTTGGTATGTATTTACTGGGGCAGTGAATGAGTTAAAACTAAAAATGTTTGAGAACCACTGGTCTAGGTCTCTAGTAACTCTGGAGCTACAGTAGGTGGGCGGCTGGGCGCCCCCCAAATCCACAAATCCAGACACAGAAAGAACTAACACACACTAGCACACCCGGACACATATTCCATCCACACACACCCAATTACTATGCAGAGTTGTGACAGCATTAACCGCCACTGTGCATTTGGCCCATAGCAATTAATTGACTTTTAAATAGTGTGCCATTAGCACCAATTTAAATAAATAGATGTGCCCCTATATGCCTTCACACAGCATAATTTGCCTTTGATGTTTTTAAAGAAAGGCAGCGCGGCAAAGCAGAGGCGTTTTTTAATTTTTTTTAAATGGGGTCTGATAAAAGTCAACCAAGCTCTTAACTGCAGTATCTCTCTCTCTCGCTCCCTCTTTCAATTTTACGCGAGGAGATGATCTATCACAGGTTTTTGTCAAACGGTCAAACGGCGAAGGGAGAAATTCTCCATCAAGCCTGTCTCTGCTGCAGACAGCACGCATGTAGCGGGTCGCGCTTAAATAAATAAAAAATCACACCCGTGTGAACTGAGTGGTGGTCGTGGAGGCTGTGCAACAGCACTACTGGGTGGGTGCAGCGGGGTTAGTGTGCTTTACAATGCTGTAGTTTCTTCACACACTCTAATTTATTTGACCCTAAAACATTCAGTTTGTTAATAATAATAATAATACTTGACCACACATGCTGACCCACCCTT
>NC_137815.1:38420434-38477934 GCF_963921795.1 Nannobrachium achirus
AGAGAGTATACCGGGGTACACTCTAGAAAGTAACAGACATAGGGCGCTGGGTTCTGCAGACACACCCCGGCACGGAGGGGGAGCAGAGGTTCAAAGGGAGGCAGAGGCTTATTGTGATAAGCTGAACCTAAGCTTGTAAGTTTGTAATCAATGATAGGGATTAATGTGTATCAAAGAGCAAAAAACAGAGCCACGTTCGGCACCGAAAGCCTTTATCTGGAGTCACTTGGATTACACAGGAGCAAAGGAGCGAGAGACAGAGAGAGTGCGGGAGAGAGAGAGAGAGAGAGAGAGAGAGAGAGAGAGAGAGAGAGAGAGAGAGAGAGAGAGACAGACAGACTATAATCGCAGAGGTCATTTGTCAAGGTCAAATTGGAAATTCTCCTCAGCGTCGTTCCTTTGAAGCGTCGCCTCACACAATTTCACTCTCTCACTCTCAGTCTAGTCGCTCTCAGTCTACCGCCTCCAGACGAGATCCAGCCCCTATCCAGTATGTATTCGAGTAAATAAGTGTTCAAAATGACAAATTGTGAAGTACATTTCATAAATTTTCATATTTTACAGATATGTTCGGACGCGTTGTGAGCTTGCAGATCTGCTATTTTCAAAAATGTGTACTTTTACTTTTGGTACTTTAGAGTAAATTTTGATGGCAGTACTTTTGTGCTTTTGTTCAAGTACATTTTGAATTCCAGACTTTTACTTCTGACAGAGTAATTCTACAGTACACTGCAGTATTGATACCTCTCCGTAAAAGATTTGAGTGCTTTTCCGCCACTGGTACTCAAGTACATGTATTTAGTTACTGTCCACTACAGCACCATATCTCCTCTCACACAAATTCACTGTCTGGCTCTAGTGTTCCTCCTGGAGGCGAGAGAGAGAGAGCCCCTATCTCCTCTCTCCTTCTTCCCTCTCGTTCCTGTTGTCTGTCACTCAACCGCTGGACTCTCCCTCTGGTCTGCCTCTTGGAGGGAGAGCCTTTTACTGAAGTAAAAGTAACAATACCACAACATAGAATAACTCTGTTTAAAGTAGAAGGCCTAAATTCAAAATATTACTCCAGTAAAAAGCACAGAAGTACTGTTATCAAAATATACTTACAGTGCCAAAAGTTAAAGTACTCAAAAACATTCAGAAATAGCACGTCTAAATGCTCTCAACAAACAGGTAGCATCGAAATGCGCTGTGAGCTTGTAGGCAGACTATAAAATACAGTAGGGCTTACGTTTTGTAATAATAAAAAAAAATCTGTAAAGTAATGTAGTGGGCTTTTGCTGGGCTTAAGTTTTGCTCCTTTGTACGGTTTGAAATAATCGTAATGGATTAAAACGAACAATAGATGTTCTGGAGCAGAATTATAGTATTGAAAAAAAGGAAAAGAACCGCAGAATCTTACTTAAGTATCCACCGCGGTGCATCCGGCGTTGTCAAGCGCCTACAATTTGCCCCTGTTCGGGGAGGGAAGCTAGTTGGTGAGTGTGTAAATTCACCCTTTGTCAAGTCCCGCCCGTTGTCCCACCCCTCTTCACACCCATTGGTTGCTGTGTCTTGGTGGGACACTCGGTGGGATACTCCATCCACTACCATTTTAATTCAGTTGCTTCGTATTGTTATTCTGTGTATTCAATTCTAATTTAAAACTTGGTTTCAATAAAATGGAGCTGCTCAGTGGTAGTATAGTGACTCAGCATGTTTTTAAGTGTTTTTATTTCTCCAAAATGTATGTTTTAGCAAATTCAACATAAAAATGCGGAACCAGGGCGGGACAAGGCAGATAGAGTCTGCTGGTTGGTCAGTCAGGGACCAACCAGAAGGCTAACAAAGGGTGAATTGTCACTCCACGTTTACTCCTATGGGCTGGAACCCCCAACTACTCCAGTGGAGCTGCTCAGTGTCCAGCACTTTAGAGTGGTTGTACACTGGTCAGCTCCCATGTGTTAATGTGTGTGTCTATGTGCAGGGCGTTGCTGAAAAGTGTTCAGCAACTAGCGACAACAAGTCGCTTACTCCTATGCGCAATGCCCAAAGACAGGTAGTGTATGCCAGTGGTTCTCAACCTTTTCAGGCTTTGACCCCTGAAATAATCATATTTTAACTGGGGACCCGGCACCCTGACGAGCACTAAGAGTTGAGGAATTTTGTATAACACGTTTCTATTGTGAAAATAGCAGATCAGCTATTAATTTCTGCCTCTAATATTTGACAATTTGGCCAATGTTTAATTTGTCATTTCAGAGGCATTAACAAAATCAATAACCAAAGACAATGCATAGCATTTTTTTCCAGGACCTTCCAGGACCCTTGATCAATTCCAAAACTTTTCCAGTACTGGAAAAAAATATTTGTCTAATTTCAAAATATTTCCAGGAAATTCATGACCGTGGGAAGAACCCTGTATTCAGTTACTTCCAAGCCCCGTTGTCAGTCAACGAGTGGAGGACAGCCGGGTGTGATCCCTGTGGTCAGCTCTAGGAGTGAGAAGTCCAGACTGCTGGACAGCAGGCCGAGGCGACACGGCACACAGGAGGGGCTTAAACAGACAACCACAAAACAAACCGAGCGTGCCTCTGTTTCCTTAATGCGGCCCCACCTGTCACTCAGCGAGGCAACGAGGTAACGGAGGCATCTGCGTGTGCCTGGCGGGCGGCGGGCATCTTGGTTGGCCCTGCCAGAGACACACCTGCCAGTCACCGAGGCTCTGTTGAGTCATTATGTTGTGACTGCATGAGGCTACGGCTAGACTGACGGCTATGACAGCTTGCCAAAGAAGTCTGGAAAGTCAGCGGGACAGGAAATTGTCCCTCTAACGGTTGTATAAAAAATACACGATCTACCAGTAAGACTCCTTAAATCGGGAGATAAAGCGATTGTCAGGTTGCATACACAAACTTTAGAAGGCAATGGTAGCCAGGGAATATGGGAAATTGGACAGATCCATGTTGATGACATGACCGCTTGAATTTAGGGCAAAATCTGTAGGAACTATTTTCCCAAGGGATTAAACGAAGAATTACTATTGAACTGTTTTCTGTAAATGTTTTTGTTTATACATTGATTTCCGTAAACATGTTGGCCTGATTGTGGTAAATTGCATGATAAATACATATTATAGAAATAATTTCTACTCACTGATTGTTCAAAATGTAAAAAAAAAAAAAAAATGTAAATATGATAATGTGACAATGTATTTCCTAATTAGACACAGCTGAACTATTTGATAGCCAATGTGTATATATGTCACTTCCACTCAGAGCCGTTTTTGGTCCCACGGGGGCCCTAAGCGTGATTCTACCAAGGGGCCTTCCTGCGGGCGCGAGCGTAGCGAGCGCCCGCGGAAAAATAATATTTTTTTTTATTGTTTTTTAATCAATTTTATAATTGATAAAATTGATAATTGATAATTTTATTAATTCTGTTCTTTTTTTTATATAAATATGCCAAATTGCAGAATTGTCATGCAAGCATCAAGTAGCCTAACATAACAAAGGACTGGACAAATATGCCAAAATGAGCATAGATGTAGGCTATGCCAAGGAAACATATACATATTATATCTGAAACATATTAGGTAGGCTATATAATTTGTAAATTTACATATAGCACTAAATCCTCTGCCCCCCAAAACATAAATAGGGCTAAAGGGGTTTATGTATGATTTATAATATCATAATTATAAAAATATCATCATAATGAATAGTAAAGTTACTAAGGTTTTCAAATGAATTTGAGGTTGAGTAAAAGTACAATATTTAGATCTGAGATGTAGTGGAGTAGAAGTAAAAGCAGCAACAAATAACTCAAGTTGTACTTAAGTAGCCTACAGTACTTAAGTAAATGTACTTAGTTACTTTATACCACTGCACACACCTCACAAGTCAAGAACCCACAGCAGCTAGTTAGCAACAACAAACAAACAGAACCAAAAACCAACCAAAAGCAGAAACAAATCACAGACAATGGTCACAGAGAAAGAGGCGAGCGCACTGTCACTGTCAGCGCACTGTCAGCGACAGACAGCAAGGGAGGAGAGATTACATAACAGCAGCAGTACAAGTGTCCAGTCGTGACACGCAAGGCAGCAGGCTAACACCCTTGCTAGCCCTTGCATATCGCCACTAAAGCACAACACAAGTTACAACTGACAGTGCAAGAATGTTTATTTACCTGTTTGCTGTTGCTGCAGTTCCTTTTGACGCTTTTTCTTTTTCTTTTTCTCATATCCAGAAAGATAAACGTGCATTGTCTAGGGCTGTCACAATTATTACATAATCGTCTAATCGTGATTATTTGACATTATCGCAATTATTTTGTCATAATCGTCATAATCGTGAATGTTGAAAAATGTCCGAAATAGTGGAAATAGCAGATCTACAAGCTCACAACGCGTCGCATCGCGACGCGTTGTGAGCTTGTAGATCGGCTATTTCCACTATCAAAGTTATTTTTTAAGTAGTAAGTTGTCAAATATGTCAGTCATTTCTTTGTATATTTAGGTTATGTGTCATATCTACCATGTACAACTTCAAAGCCTAAAAGCCAAACAGAAATGTAATTATCAAGGACAAAAACACAATTAAATCGTTAATCGCCAATTATTTGAGTGACAATTAATCGTCATGTAAAATGTCACATCGTGACAGCCCTAGCATTGTCAAACCGAAAGTAAACAAACACTGAAAGGGGGCGGGGCGGAAACTCCCAAAGAGTTCCAGAGAGTCAAGAAATGTCGGCTCCTTTTCCTTTTTGGCCAATGGGACAATGGCATAGAGGCGGGACAGCCAATCAGGGACATGAGTAAGTCTGGCTATGCGAGGTTAATCAGAGATGTCTCATTCAGGCTAAGATGGCAGTAGCGCTGGTGTGAAAAGTCAGTTCGGTACGTTCTTTTCTGCAGAGGAGGGGGCTGTGGGGGGGGCCTCTTTGGTCGGGGGCCCTACGCAGACTGCGTAGTCTGCCTATAGGGGGCGCCGGCGCTGCAAGGGAGTCTAGTTGTTACTGACGCTGAGGAAACCGGTCCGTCATATGGAGAGACTGCTGTTGTGCTTTATAATGAAATTAAACTACAAGAAAGAAATTACTCCAGAGAGTGCGGATATCCCCTTCTTTCGTCATACTCATGACACCAGGGCAACCTATATATGGGACTTGCCTGTTTTATTGGCCTTTTTCAGCATCTATATTCTGGTGGGAACATTACAAAAGTAGCAAATCTACAAGCTCAAACGGTTCATTTTGCACTTGAGCTTGTAGATTTAGTGTACAATTTAAGCATTTAGCAGACACTCTTAATCTAGAGTTATTTACAATAAGCAAGGTAATACAGTACATCAACATTAATACATTAAATGGAAATAAATAGTAGGCTAATCTAAGAAAGTAGGTACTGTAGACCAAGCACCAACCTATACGATAAAACCGTCATAAAAGATTACAAGATACAAATTTAAAAATGCTATCTAAATGACATGTATGGTCATTGAGGGTACTAGGCAAGTGCTACGGTAAGTACTATGGGCTAAGGTGGAGTCTGAATAGGTGAGTCTTCAGACCACGGCGGAAGCTAGGGCGCGAGTCTGCAGTTGGTTTGTGGGTGGGTGGTTGGAGGAGGTTTGTGGGTGGGTGGGATGTTGTAAGAGGAGGTTTGTGGGCGGGTGGGGGTAAGGGGAGGTGTGTGGGTGAGTGAGGGGGTCGTCGGGGAGAGTTCTTGGCAACACACTGACCCATAAATCTTTGTGGTGGTCCGGCACTGCCCCAAAAGAGCATGGAACCAGGGCATGGCTGAACCAACCCCGCCTGGGGAGTCTTCAGCATTGACCCACTTTGTTCCCTGTCTGTCCTAGTAAACTGGCCCCCTTCCTCCACCCCCTGAGTGTGATGTCAGGGCAACATGGCCGCTGTGTCAGTACGGTCCATGAACTATGGCCAATAAATAAATAGCACTACATTACACTACCTACACCACACTACCAGTGTTGATTTTGTCGACTAAAAATATGACGAAAAATGTTTGTCGACTGCGTTTTTTCACTGACGAAAACGAAATAAAAACAAAATAAAACCTAAGCTGTCATAATGAAAACTAAGACCAAATATATTGAAAATTTCGTCAACAAAATAAAAACTAGACTAAAACGTTAGTGTGCTGTTGCGCCCAATAGACGGGTTTCTGGTCCACGTCACGTTTGATTCGGTACCAAAATTAGCCAATGAAACCAGGCTTAACCAGCGCTCCCCAAAACAACAGGTTTGGGGATTGGACGGACTGATTACATGATACAGTCACCTGTGCATTTAGTCTCAATGTTTGTAAACAAGAAACCCGTCTATGAGACTCCTGTCGTGTATTGGGCTTTTCTCCTCCAAGTAACAGGCAGGTGTTGTAAAGGACTGGTTTTAATACAAAGTGTAAAACTGAAACATAAAAATACAGAAAGGCACATTAAATCAAATACAGAATACAATGCTACAGTAAGTTACACACATAACAGGTAAATTCAAAATAGGCCTAAGCCTGAACTTCCAAAAACTGCAGTGCCAAATATCACAAAGGAACATACAAGATAGAAATATCACTCAATATGTCAAGTACACATTTTCACAATGTTGCTTACTTACTTATTTTGCCACTCAAAGGGGTGCAAACAAACTGAATGGCTAAGGATTGTTAACACTCCAAAAAACATTTTTTTCTTGTCATTCTTTCAAGGAGAAAAGGTCAAACTCCAAAACACTTCCTATGGCATAAGAGCTCAAGAAGAACTCAAGTGGCAGTAAAGTTATATATGAAAATGTTCCATTACAGTTAGTGAGGGACAAGTGGAGAAGAGAGTCATTTTATGTTTGGTTGCTCTCAGGTGTTGCGTGCTGAAAATAGCAGATCTACAAGCTCACAACGCGTCGCAGCTATTTACACACACACACACACACACACACACACACACACACACACACACACACACACACACACACACACACACACACACACACACACACACACACACACACACACACACACACACACACACTACGTTTTCTGTATGTAGTGTAATACGCCTGCCTCACATCAACCGGTTTGGTTTTCTTTTTTCATTTTTCTTTTTTTACATTTAAATAGGAGCCAACAGCTGATATGAGACGATGCAACGAGCTGAGACAGAGCCTGAATGGCTGCTACTTAAGAAAGCAACACAAAAGCAGAGAAGTGACAGCTCCGCTGCAAATGAATGCAAACTGTGGGAGATATGGAACGCAGAAAATAATTCCATCCGCAGCCACCTCCTCCTCCACTCACACAAACAAACAGAAAGGTGCCAACTGGAACGGAAACTGGTTCTTCAGAGGGATGCCGAAGAAGAACCATTTTTGATTCCAGAAAGGTTCTCTAAAGAATCCCTTAACCCGCTTAAACCCTATACTATATCTAGTGGTGTCTGCCAGAGGTCTACAGGTATACTTAGCTCCTTTTTCCCCCTGAGTCTACACCAATTATTTGTAAAAATAAATAAATAGCTGATCTACTACTACTACTAGCATATCAATGTGTCGCAACGCATTGTGAGCTTTTATATCTGCTATGATGTAATTGTACATAATTGATGACATTTTTTAAACTGCACTGTATTGTATATCGTTGCTGTCGGGCAGAAACCTCTTCACTCCATTTACTAACTTTTTGTGTTCTTACATAAATTAATGTCCGACATGATCATACCAAAGCGTTACACAAAAGTATCAAAAGTAGCAGATCCACAAGCTTGAAAAGTGGCCGCGAAGCGACACATCTGAGCTTGAGATCAGCTACTTTTGATCATTTGCAATTTGAATCCTGAGAAGGTTTTGGACCTACACGTTTTGTACCTGACAGAGACATTAACAGGTAGTTCACTTACGCTGAGGCGGTTCATACGACGAAGGCCAATAGGCCCGAAAAGAGTTTGTGCCTGTGTGACAGCTGCTGCTGCATTAAAGCCTAAAATACTACTAAAGACTACTACGTGTGATGCCAGTATTGCTTGAAATATGCAACCAACTACGTTCAAAGACTACAGTTTCTGTGTAGTTGAGTGAGCCGAACCTTGAAGTGACTGTATAGAATCATTCACTAAATAAAATGGTTCTGTAGTACAGTAGGTGATTGTTCTTTGAGGGACAATCTGGCCTTTTAAAGAACCATTGAAGAACCATTGTTTTCCTGTGTGCACCGAGGCAAGGAGAACTGGGGAAGCTGGAAAGGAGAGGTTGAGGATGTCCATGCTGTTGGGCAGAAACCTAGTATCTCCATATTTTACTATGTTTATTCTCATAAATTAATCCCCTATTTTAGGTTTCATTGTCATGTGAAATAATGTTAGCGAAAACCTACAAGCCGATCTGCAAGCTCATAACACATTACATGATGTGACACGTGCAAGTTACACACCTAAAATAGGGATGCCAGGTAAGTGCTTAAGTCTGTCTGTGGCTTTTATATCTATACTATAATTTTGCGAATGTCTGAGTGAGTGAGTGAGTGAGTGAGTGTCTGTCTGTCTGTCACAGCGTTTCTCCTCAGTGGCTGGAGCAATTGATCTGAAATCGCATCACCATTAGCATATGAACACACCTGACATAACTGTGAAGCCCGTTTGTCACTTTCACAGATCATATGCTGTATATTAGCATTTTTATGGTGTATCTATTATCTATTCTGCATCTAGCATGAGGCTGGGGGGGGGGGGGGGGACAGTATCTCTGTAGCCATTAAACGAAACGGGTTTCTTACATTGATGCTCCTACATCATGCAAGCACCAGTTACTTTCCATCCCTCATATACTGTGTGCACAGTGCACATCCCATAACCCACACACTGCACATCATTTTGGAGCTCATATCTTTGAACGGGTAAGGGCTAGTATATTTAATCAATGAAAAGTATTAAACCTGAGCTTGTGAACCAAAAAATAACTGTACCTGTAACCCTCTTTCTCTCTTGGTTGATGCTAGACTGACCAGGATATGGCTACTATGCAGATTTATCTTTGTCACTCACACTCATGTTTTGTTTCTTGCATTTGTTTGTGTTAGATAGCATGTTGAGAGTTTGAAATAGCATGTTGTTTAGACAGATGCAGGTTCATTGTTTACCTGCTGTCTTAAAGTGAGTTCACTGTTCTCTCTGCATTCCATGTGTGTGATTATTTACCTTGCTTGAAGTAAGTCGTCTGGATAAGAATCTGCTAAATATCTAAACTGTAAATTGTCCAAACTACATTGGATCAACAGAGGTTCTTTTTCCCCCCTGAAAAGTAACTGTTTTGGACAAGAGACAGAGACAATATAAGTGTAAGGGCTGTATTTTGATTGTCTTAAGTACCAGCTCTTATGCCTTAACTTAAAGGCCTGTCCATACTGTCTCCGACCACCAAACGTTTCGTTGGAGAGTTCCGACTTTCTGGCGTGCAGCTTTCCAAACTAATTCGGGTAATGCTTTTCAGAAGATGTGAGTGATGTCATTTTGTAGTTGAACCGGACCTCTCTGACGAAAGGTTCGGTGGACGGAGACAGTATGAACAGGCCTTTATTAGGGCCTAAGAGCTGGTACTTAAGACAATCAAAATAGAGCCCTAAGTGTGTGTGTATGTGTAAGGGGGACGGGGCGGGGGGACGGTGGGGTTTAAGGTGTGTGTGATGCCGTTTTCCCTGGGCAGGGCCAAGGCTGGCAGGCTTCCAGGTAAGCCGGATGCGCTGGGCAAAGATTAACGACTCACTCGGATAGAGCGAAATAAAGGCGAAGTCTGATTGCCTCTGCCTCCCTGTGTGAGCGTCACCCCACCCCCCCGCTCTGTGGGGAATGTACGTTTACCACCATGCCAATTCTTTAAACAAAAGTTCAAACTTCAAAACAATGCACTGAAGGCAGAGGAAAATCGCGTCGCTCCTCTTGTGGATTCTCTTTGAACTGATGCTGGCGATATAGTTTGTTCATAGTTTATTTTTTGTTTCTTCCATTGTTCTTGCGTAAAGTCAAACAGTCGGGCGGTGCCTGAGTTATGCCCAGCCAGCCCACGACAGTCATACTTACTGTATATACACGCACGCACGCGCACACACACTCTTGCGCACACGCACACGCACGCACATGCCACGCGCATAACGCGCATGCACATAACATTCATGTGAGCAGTCAGTAGGTGTTGGACCATAACATTCATGTGAGCAGTCAGTAGGTGTTGGACCATAACATTCATGTGAGCAGTCTACAGTAGGTGTTGGACCATAACATTCATGTGAGCAGTCAGTAGGTGTTGGACCATAACATTCATGTGAGCAGTCTACAGTAGGTGTTGGACCATAACATTCATGTGAGCAGTCAGTAGGTGTTGGACCATGACATTCATGTGAGCAGTCAGTAGGTGTTGGACCATGACATTCATGTGAGCAGTCTACAGTAGGTGTTGGACCATAACATTCATGTGAGCAGTCTACAGTAGGTGTTGGACCATAACATTCATGTGAGCAGTCTACAGTAGGTGTTGGACCATAACATTCATGTGAGCAGTCTACAGTAGGTGTTGGACCATAACATTCATGTGAGCAGTCAGTAGGTGTTGGACCATGACATTCATGTGAGCAGTCTACAGTAGGTGTTGGACCATAACATTCATGTGAGCAGTCTACAGTAGGTGTTGGACCATAACATTCATGTGAGCAGTCTACAGTAGGTGTTGGACCATGACATTCATGTGAGCAGTCTACAGTAGGTGTTGGACCATAACATTCATGTGAGCAGTCTACAGTAGGTGTTGGACCATAACATTCATGTGAGCAGTCTACAGTATAGTGTTGGACCATGACATTCATGTGAGCAGTCTACAGTAGGTGTTGGACCATGACATTCATGTGAGCAGTCTACAGTATAGTGTTGGACCATGACATTCATGTGAGCAGTCTACAGTATAGTGTTGGACCATGACATTCATGTGAGCAGTCTACAGTATAGTGTTGGACCATGACATTCATGTGAGCAGTCTACAGTATAGTGTTGGACCATGACATTCATGTGAGCAGTCTACAGTAGGTGTTGGACCATGACATTCGCACATTTTGTCAAAATAACTAAGAGAAAACATTCAATTACTGACAAAACAGTTCAATTGATAGGTGCGACATGGCAAATCACCCAAACAATTTGTGTGTTTAGACTTTTCAGGCACAAGGCAAAAGGGGTTTACATAAATGTTTTTTTATGCGCAGCTATACACATCAAGCTGTCTAATGGAAGGAGTGTGTGCATGTGTACGTGCGCTAGAAAATAGACTGCAAAATCGTGTCAATTTCACCCTGACATGGTGTGGCTACAGACCAAGCCACTGATCTAGAATAAGAATACTGTTTCTCAACATCGGGCTGACGACCACCAGGTGTCCAAATGGACCCCAGAACAGCTCTGTAACTCAGAGTGTACCAAATACTGTATATATGAACCAGTGGTGACCTTAAGTATCCGGGGGCCCTAGAAAAAAAGTTGGAGAATGTCTTAATTTATATTAGTTGACACTGTTAATAGCTGTTTGTACTTGATAGACATGACCCCGTCTACAGTTTTGTTGTGAATGTTGAGTTCAGTTGCTCACTGGATCTAAGCTGCAAGGCAGTTCAGCTTTGAAGCTTTTGTCCAGTGTGTCATCCTTGAATGAAGCAATCACAGTTCAACTAGCGTGTAAAAAGTGACAAAATTATTCAATTCTTGCATTACATCAGTCAGATGGGGCTCCTCTGACAGGGTTTCAACTGCAAACGGCTGAAACATATAGCTAAGTCCTCCAATGATGGCAACTCACACTAGTGATGGCTGAAAGGATTGGAGAGGCAGGCCGTGCTGTTATTAGACTCTACATTTTGCCACAGTCTCAGAGTTAAACGGACACTCAGGATTGTGTGGCGGCTGTGTAAGGGTCCCACGCTGCGAGAGGAGGTCTGCCTCTTCCAATCAACGATGTGTCAGAGGCCTAACAGATCCTTTTCAGGACAGCAGCCTATAATTTGCGTCGTCCAAGGAGTCCACCAGGAGTGCAAACGACACAGGGCTGTGCTTATAGACAGAGAGAGAGAGAGAGAGAGCTCTCCACTCTCTCCATCTCTTTGGAATTAAAGCCCGGCTCCCTGGGGGTCAGTGGTAGGCTATGAATATCAGCCAAGGCATTCAGACAGGGTTTATTTACCACACTGCCAAGTGCTATTTGTCCCGCAAGCAATCTCCGCCTACAGAGACGTGCAGCACTGTACCTACTGTACTGTACGCACGTGTGCTGGGGGGATGGGAGGGAACGTTTTTGACATCCCCGTCTCTTGTCGTTCATGTTCATGGCTACTAGTGGGGGTATCGTCACTATCGGTCAGAAACCTTGTATCTCCAAGTTTCAAAAGTTCAAGTTTTTTCATAAAGTAAAGTCCTGCATCATCATACAAGACTGTCGCACAAAACTAGTGAAAATAGCCGATCTACTGTGTGCTTGTAGATCGGCTATATTCAAAATTTTAAATCCTTTTTAAAATAACAAAAAAGGGAAGGTTTTGGACATACAAGGTTTCCACCCGACAACGACGATATGCTTTATCGCTTCCTCTTCTTCTTCTTCCCATCGGGCTCGCCACAGTAGATCATCCGTTTCCACCCTGCTTGTGTTTTCTGCGCCTTCCTCTGTCACTCCAATCACCTGCATGCCATCTCTCACCGAATCCATAAACCTCCTCTTTCTCTTTCTTTCTCTTCTCTTACTTGGCAGCTCCATCTTACGACGTACATTTGTAACTTGAATTTTGCTTCTGGGAGGGGGGGAATGGGGGGATCCCTGGATCTAAATATTTTGAGATGGGGGTCTGTGGCCAAATACATATCATTTTGGGGGTCCTTCGCATGAAAGAGTTTGAGCACCACTGACATAGAAACATAGGTTTTTAAAAAAAACTCAAAAAATTGGATGAATGTACTTAATGTATTATGTATAAAAAAAAGGAAAAAAAGAGTGGAAATAAGATAGTGCTTTGATTTGTTTTAACCTATTTTGATTCCAAATAATTGGAACGTTTTGTCAATAAAACACTTAATATTATTAGTGTTAAGAAAATGTCTCCCAGTCAGGGCAGGAATTTCAGGGAGGCCATGAAGGCCATGGCCGTCATTGCCCCTCAGTTTGGCCTTGTGCCCCTCAAACCAATGGCATGACCTGAGGCCACAGTGGCCTTAATGCCCCAGCTGACTGTACCACTTTCTCATCTGTTCTTTCTTGTCAATATGTAGACAGTAGACACCAGTGTATCTTTCCTGTCATGTAGACCTTGTTGAGTCCCCATTTTTAAACAAATCCAGTATCTTTGATTGGTGCAGGGCTGAGCATGGATCAAATTCTAAATACCAATGTATTTATTTCACAGCAGACAATCTACATATAAAATGTTAAATCTTAACCCTTAAATTCAATTAATTCTTTCAAATCGACCAAAATCTTGTTTTATTTGATGGCCTTCCTGCCCTGGCATTTGGCCTTTGTGCCCTAAAAAAATGGACAACACCAAAGGCCAAGTGGCCTTGCCCCTAAAATGACGAAATTCCAGGCCTGCTCCCAGTACAGTACTGTAGCTACTAGCTACTGTAGCTGCACGTGTGCTGTGCACAAACCCACACACCCATAATAACCACACGTGCTACTATTACAGATCCAGAGTGACAGGTTTAATACAGCATAGCTTGCTGACACATAATAACCATATCTACCTTTCTATTAGAACACCACATCTGGGGGAAACGCACACCATATTATTTTTTTGTCTTTTAAAAAAAACAATTTTCTCTTTACAGAAGGCTCCCTTATTTTTTTTGCACACTGTGCTTATTTTTTTCATTTTTTCTACCATACAAGCAGTATAACCCATATTTTCTATTTGATTGCAGGGACGCTTTCAAAAGCCCCTTTCATATGAAATGATCTTTTTCAATTGTACCCTCGAGGCGAGAAAACAACAAACTGACAAAAGCAGCGCTTTGGAATTGAAAAAAAGAAAAAAAGAAAAAAAAAGAACCTTCATCGTTTTAGCGCAGCCATTCCAGACTCAAGTACTCCCCTCTCTCTCTCTCTCTCTTTCCTCACTCCTTTTCTCTCTCTCTCTCTCTCTCTCTCTGCACTCGGCAGATAGAAAATCGCACACAGGAGATATATGGTTGCTGTCGGGTGGAACCTCATATGTTCAACAAAACAGTTACTTTTTCAGGATTCAAGCTCAAAAATTGCAAAAGGAAAAAAACTAAAAACAGCCTACTCGTAGATTGTCTATTTCAATGGTTCTCAAACTTGGGGTCGGGACCCCCAAGTGGGGTCCCCAAATTATTTTGTGAGGTCCCCAGATGATTAGCTTAATGTCATCTTTTCCCTCACTCAATGGTAAACAAATCAAAACACATTAAAAGTGTATACATGGTATCTGCACATTCCTAAAGTGACAATATAAGGTCTTTCAAGACCGTTTTAATACCAAACTGGCCAAACTGTTGAATATGAAGTAAGCAAGAGGCGAACATTGTGAAAATAGCCGATCTACATGCTCACAACGCCTCACAACACGAGGCATTGTGAGCATGTAGATCTGCTATTTTCACAATATCTATCTGTCGAAACCGAGTCACATTAAATGTAATACCTACAATTCCAAGTGCTTGTCAGGGTGGGGGTCCCCAGTTCATATGTTTATTTTGGGGGTCACGGCCTACTAAAGTTTAAGAACCCCAGGTCTATTTGTACTACTTTTGTATGACATTGTAGTGGGAGTCTCTCTCCATTCCGACATGTCGCCACTACGAAATTGACTTCTAATGTCGGAGTGGCGACACTCCCATAGGGGTTAGGTTTAGGGTTAGGGTTAGAGATAGGGTTAGTGTCGGAATGGAGACATGTCGGAGTGGAGTGATGCACCCCATTGTAGTATGACCAAGTATAGGGAAATAATACAAAAATAGAATATGGAGATGTGAGGTTTCTGCCCGACGGCGACGGTATGTTTTATGCATCTGGAGGAGACGGCGGCGTATGAACGCACAAAGCAGTCATTTCCATTCATTTGTCTCAGGCTGACGGCTGGGTGAAGGAGTGAGGCAGATGCTCACAGGCAGCTACGTGAACAAGTTGCTTAAACACAGGAAGAGCATCTTCCCCCCCTCCCCTCCCCTCCCTGTTCAACAACTTGGGATGATTAGATCAGGGACGTGCACACATAGACATCAAAGGGGGCTTGAGCCCGTGCCCTTTTATCCGTCTGTAAAAAAGTGCCCTCTCCAGACCATGAATGCTGTTTTTACTGTGGTGAAAGAAATGCAAATGCCCTCTTTCCATAACATACCTGAAGGCAGCATTCAAGAGAATTGCCTTGTCCAAACTCTCCTGAACTCGAATGCAGCATAAGAATTGCCCTCTCTGACTCTGTGTAGAAATCCATGCCGTTACGTCACATCTCCGGTATTCACTTGCTTATGCAGTCTGTAGTCTGCCTGTACAGTATACTTACTGTATGTTCAGCAGAGTTGGGTGTAACGCGTTACAAAGTAACACGTTACTGTAATAATACTACTTTTTCCGGTAACGAGTAGTGTAACGGTACTACTCCTCCGAAATAGTAATAACACTACAAATACTGCCTGGTTGCGTTACTCGCTACTCGCTACTTTCGTGCTCCTGCTTCTGCCTTCAGCAGGAACCGATTGTAAACATCACCACTTGTCTTTTAGAACATTGGAACTGTCATTTCACTAAAATAACTATCCAGAGAAAAGGTAATCAAACACAAGTCAGTCAGTGCAGCAGGTCACGGTGACTTGCCTGCAATCAACAGCAGCAGCCAGCAGGCACCCGACATTTGATAACAGTCACCCTTATAGATTAATAAAAAGACTAAATACAACAAAAACCCCAACTAAGGATATGTATAACATCAAGCTAAGAAATGAATTACTTTAGGAAGAGAGAGAGAGAAAGAGAGAGAGAAGAGGGGAAAAAAAGTCACACAGCAGGCAGCGCATAATACGGTGCGCAAACCCGACAGTTGCTTTAACAACCTAGATTAATATCCTACATGTGATACAATAACCCAAAACCCCGAAATAAGCAAGCCAAAGGAATTAATTAGCCTACTAATCCATGTAGGCTGAGAGAGATAGAGAGAGAGGGAAAGAGAGAACTCTGACGACACGACAAGTGAACTCACTCTGACATGATGTCCTTGTGATGACGGAATAAATATAATCCTTAATCCTTATGCAAAAAACGTCGGTGATATCGCTTTTTTAAGCATGAAGTTTCAGCAGCTATACAATCAGTTTGATACTGTTTGAACTATTTGAGTGTAGGCCTAAACAGTAAATCAATCGCCTCGTTGGTCATTCTCCCCAGCTGCTGTGCTGCGCAGTGGTTAGGTCAGGGCCGGCGGCAGACCACAATGGCTGAGGGTGCCCACAATGGCTGAGGGTGCTATGTTTTAAGTGAAGGATAGACTACCCATCTCAAATCGGCCAGGTGAAAACAAAAGGCTAAATTTGCATACCAATGGGAGTGTGTGCCAAACCTATTGTGGCCAGCCAATGCTGATCTACTGTATTATAATGTAAATTTCGGGAATTACTGAGAGGTGGGGGTGCTCCCTCGCCAAAATGAGGGTGCAACCCTGGCCTGTAAAATCCATAGGAGCCAAATGGAATGAAATCTGCTTAAACTTACTGACAATTGACAAACGGAACAGAACCATATATAGGCTATATAATGTCAGGTGGATAAATGAATAAACTCATGAATGTATGGCAGCTGTTTTTTTTTTTGCTGCACAATGGGAGTCCTAAATTACAACAAGGCACCAGAGGCTCCGAAATAATTACATTATCATTTTTATTTATTGTTTTTATTATTATTATTATTATAATTAAACTCATTCAAATGACCACCAGTAAGCCCTGGGACTCAATTCATTGAACAATATAATGCATTGTATTAGATATTATTATATCTAATAAATATTAATATGTCTAATATATGTTGGCAATGCATCTCAGACTTTTTTTATGGAGTAACGCAAAAGTAGTGTAACGAGTAGTGTAACTAGTTACTTTCTCCATGGAGTAATGAAGTAGTGTAAGGCACTACTTTTTTCAAAGGTAATATGTAATATGTAGTGCACTACTTTTTTGAGTAACGGATCCCAACTCTGATGTTCAGTGTGGTATCAAGTACTTAAAATAGCCTACCCCCAAGCTCACAACGCGTCGCAACGTGGCGTGTTGAGAGCTTGGAGGTCTTCTATTTTCGATATTTTCACCAAAAGGCCCTTTTAGAAATGTCAGCCCCTGCCTCTCTAACATTCTCTGCACGTCCCTGGATTAGATGGAGAATCAAACCCCCCCACCTCACCTCACCCATCCACCCACCCACCACTTCCTTTGCCAGGCAGGCATCCACATTGTCACCCTTAATGAGGGATTGTGTGTGTGTGATGAGGGGACACAACAATGAGAAAGATATTTAAAGCGACAATCCGGAACGTTATCTCAATTAATAGTTATTTTTTAACCCAGTGGTTCTCAAAGTGGGGTCCTGAGATATAGCATCAAAATCTGATGAACCACTTTATCCCTATTTTATACTTATCGTGATTTGCGACTCGTTGGGAGCTTCTACAGTACATAGATCTACTACTTTCAAAAGACACATCTATTCTCATATAAGGGGTCCCTGAAACAAATGTTTTTCAAATGGGTGCCGTGGGCTAATACAGTACTGAATGATTTTAGGGGTTCCTTGATTGAAAACATTTGAGAACCACTGTTTTAACCTGTAAGTTAGAGTAATACAATACAGTAACTAGTACATCTGCAGTGTGGAGGGAGTCTGCCTGTACCGTATATCGTCGTTGTCGGGTGGAAACCTTGTATGTCCAAATCCGTTCGTTTTGTATTTATCATCTATAAAATGTAGGCGTTGTGTGCTTGTAGATCGGCTGTTTTCACTAGTTTTGTGCGACAGTCTTGTATGATGAAGCGGGGCTTTGCTTTACCAAAAGACGTACACATAACTTGGAGATACAAGGTTTCTGCCCGACAGTGACGATATGTTACAACAGGTCTAAATGATGGCGGGTAGGACACCTAGGTTGAAAATGTCAATAAAGTTATGTAAGCGGACAACGCACAGCATCTTTGTAGATTGAACATGGTTGCAACCTCTCTCTAACTCTTCAATATTCTCTTGTGCTTCAAGGTCATTTTAACCACTTTAGCCCTATTCCAAACCTCGTTGCACGATGGTGCATGTCGCACAGCATAAAATAGTAGGTCTACAAGCTTACAACTCCGAGGGCTCACAACTTCAAAGTGTTTAGGGGGGCTAAAAAGGAAAAGAAAAGATATGCATTGCATTCTAATGGAGCCGGTACCCTTCTGAACTCAAACAAACATATGTGCATTTAAGACATTAAGCAAAGTGCTGGAGGTGATTATCTGCCATGCAGGCAGACTTGCATGCACGTGTGTTTGCGTCTCTGTGTGTGTGTGTGTGTGTGTGTGTGTGTGCAATGTGTGCGTGTGCGCGCGTGAGCGCGTGTGTGTGTGTGTGTGTGTCTGCTTTGACCTTTCAATGTATCTGTGAAGTGGGGGCAAGCATAATGGGCTCCGTTGCTGCGTAAGGCTGTCATCACAGGTGTCTGTGAGAGTACGGGTGACTTCTTGTTTTGAAGGTTGAACAGACGACGTTTCTAGCGAGCGTCTCTCATGGCAGAGAGAAGTTATCTAGCCCTGTGTTGTGCGGCGAACCGTCTGCGAGTGTCGGTTAAGTGTGGCCATTCATCTGCCTGTGCACGTGCGCGAGTGTGGGAGGTGTGTGTGTGTGTGTGTGTGTGTGAGGTGTAATAGCTTTGCTGCAGGTTGTAACAGATGGTTGCTAATGGAGGTCCATAGATCTGAGTGACAGGGGCCAGGGGTTTGGGGAGGGGTTTACGGGAGAGAGGACGTGATTGTGCACGTGCACACGTGTCTCTGTGTGCGGCCAACAGAGCGAGCGAGCGCCTGAAGTCTGACATTACCGCCACTAGAGGGTGCTATTCCCTTGGGTCACGGCGTTATTATCATTTTTTTTATTGGAATTCTCAGATCGCGTCATAAGAACAAAACAACAACAAAAAATCCATCATCAACTGATGGTGGAAAAGGTACACATTTATCCAAAGACTAAGATTATAATTTTTTTTCTCCAAACACAGACCTTATTAAATGAAACTCAATATTATAAATGACACAGAGTCACATATGATATCAGCGATGTCAGTACTCTATTGATCAACGCCAGAACACAATGCCAGCCCATAGGTTGGGAATCGCTGCCACAGAGCACAAAGTAAAGCATTGTTATTATGTGTTCACTATGAGAAATGCTGTTTCATCGTTTCTAAAAAAATATCTACGAAGCTGTATTCATTGGCCACCATCACAAGGAACATACTGTACTGAGAAACAGAGAGACGCTTTCCCAGATTACATGCGATAGGCCTATACAGTATAAAAGAGCAAAATTCTACTTTCAGGTGAACTTACGTTAATGAAACGGTTATTTTTTTAAACTTAAGATAAATATAAAAAAATATAAAAATATAAAAATAAACAACTTATCAAGCTAAAAATGAAGATGATGTGAGATAAATAGTGTGTGAGGCTCAGATATCATGTTAATAATACAATCTAATGCTGTAGGTAAAAAAGAAAAAGAAATGAGGGGAAATCATATTATTCAAATCAATAATTTATGTATGTAAATCTCTGACAGCGCTTATGCACATCACTGTCAGAACATCCTGACAGTTGTCATTGGGGATTCTCCGCAGGAGGTGGGGCTTTGAAATATCCGATCTCTCTTTTGTCACTCTAGGTTATATGAGACTGGGAAGGACCTTTGGAGGATTTTTAAGCACTTTAGGCTACAAGAAAAGCACCAGTTAGGAGAAATAGTACAGGCCCTGAAAACCATTCCAGAAAGATGACCTCTGACTGTGTTTCCTGAGAAAGTTGATGAAATCTCGCAGAGAAAATTTGATAGGAATTTGATTTCATTTTGTCAATCAGCGTGCGAAGTGAAATGTGAAGTTATCTGCTATTTTTGCCCAAGGAGAACTTGGCCTACTTCCCCTGCTCTTCCCCTGATGGGACCTGAGAGTGTATAACTGCCTCTTCAAAGCCCCGCAGGATATAGAAAACTAAATTACTTTCTTAGTTCCTCTTCTTTTTTGGGGTAAATGTGTTGCTCTGTCGTTGGCAATGTGTTGCTCTGTCGTTGCAACATACTCTCACCCTCAAGTAGTACCATTAGTGACGGCTTGGGACAACATCTGACCACACGGTAATGTTTTGACGTGACAGGTACCCCGTTCTCAAACCCAACTCGTACAGAGGGTGACCACCTTGCTAAAAATTACGCAAACTTGAGCCACATAAGACACCCCCTAGCAAGTCGCAGTGACACATGTTGTGAAGTCCGCTTTAGATGACTCAGCGCGGTTCGAGTTGCGTATCAATAGGGACATCTATATATCTACAGTATATATCTATCTATTTATCTATCTATCTATTAGGGGTGTAAAATACATTTTAACAACGATACAATACACATCATGATACATGGTTGACGATACGATACATGGACGATATTGGTTCATTCATGGCGATATATGACTCAATGATTTAAAATCAATATAGTAACTATTTAGCACAGAAATAAAATCTGTGTGAAACTTGTCAATAGTGAGTTTTCTAAAGGGAAAATCTATTATTATGGATATAAATAAGTAAACACTGATTCTCTAGCAAATACATGGACATTATATTTCAACAAATATGCATAAACCCACACCTTGACATGAACACAGAGATTACACACATTTATCGATGGACCAAGAGTAGCTATATGGAACAGAAAAGTAATGAAACCCCTCTTTTTCATTTTTAAAATGTCTAAATACAAGGCACAAATATTAGTTTCCATACAATCAATTATTTGCACTGAAAAACGTTTCGATACCGATTATCTGTATTGTAAAACGATGCCGATACGATACAAAGCCAAAACGGTACGATATATGCTTTTGCATATCGATATAGTAGACCATTGCAAATTAAAATAGATTTTTCGATTCAGTTAGTATATCGTTACACCCCTAGTATCTATGTATGCATCTATCTATCTATCTATCTATCTATCTATCTATCTATCTATCTGTCTATCTATCTATCTATCTATCTATCTATGTGGTGTTCACTCATTGGCAACAGCATATTCAAAATGCGCTCCAACAGAGCAGCGGAGTGCATGCATGTTTAAGCTGTGACTGGTGACTGGGTTCATTAGTTATTCAAACCATCTGACCTCCCCACAGCACTGCTCAGCACACTCATTATGAGGGCCTTGTAATTCATTAAGCTCCCTAAATGAACACAAGCCTTGCCAAGGGCTAGCCACTATTACTGAACCCTGTGAGCAGCGTGCCACGCCTCAGGGAGCGCATGGACTTAAGCCCCTGGTTCAGACTCGGTCGATGCAGTGTCTCGCACCTAAAATATCTGATCTACGAGCCAGCGCGGCACGTTCCGAGCCTGTGGCTCTGCTGATGATCGGTGTGCAAGACTGGCGCGCAATTAAGTCTTAACAAGGCTTAAGGTTCAGTGCAACCAGGTGGGGCATGCGTTCCCAACTTGCATTGTTAATGATGGCTGGTACACCTTTATAAATAATCCATCGATTGCAATACTGTATCTAACACTATTAGTAATGGGGTAAATGGTGCATTTATATAGCGCTTTTATCCAAGGCGCTTTACATAGATTGTGCATTACATTCACCCATTCACGCACACATTCATACACCGGTGGCGGAGGAAACCATGCAAGGCACCAACCTACTCACTGGGAGCAATTAGGGGTTCAGAGTCTTGCTCAAGGACTCTTCGACATTAACTCAGGGGAAGCCCGGATTCGAACTGGGAACCCTTCGGGAACCCTTCGTGCTCTAATAACGGTTTCTCTACCCCTGAGCTAAAGGGTACAGCCAGCGAGTACTCTGAAAACAGGTACAGTACAACGGGTACTGCATAACCGGGTCGGGCATGCATTCCCAACTTACATCGTTTCAGACTTGCATGGCCCCCCGAGAAGCTGGACACCCGTTTAGCACTTGTAATAGCTGAATATTATGATTATCATTGCAATGATTCACATTCACATAACAACACACTACTTTGCTGCAAATTATTCAAAACATCCCCAGAGAGAAGTTAGCGTCAATAGAAGAGTCTGGTGTGATATGTTGCTGGCATCATACTGTAAATGAGGTGTGAGGGGGGCAATGCTGTAGGGAACCCCTCCCCCCCCCCCCCCCCCATCCCCCAACTCCTCTGAAAGACATGAGAGATAGCGGCCTCATTTATTATCACTAAACGCCAACAGGAGAGACATAATGGTTTGCTGGCGGTGCTGACATTCATTGTGCGGCTCTCCGGCTGCTGTCACCGTGCTGCTGTTTTCCATGACAGATGCTTTTGTTCAGGTGAATGCCAGTGTTTCACATGACTATAGGTAGCAGTCAGGAAGGTACTCTTGCAGATGGGAACGTTCTCATTGATCATATTCACACACTGGCCATCCTGCTCCTTTGCCATATACAGGTATATGTCACCGCTAGATCGAGAATCAGTTAGATCGAGAACCGGAGCGCTCGTCGTGCGGCGCGGGGCAGAACAAGCGGTCGCTTTGATCCACAACAACGACAACGACAACGTAGCGTCGGCAGGAATGATAGTGCCTCACCCCACGGAGGTTAGGGTTAGGGTTAGGGCTAGGCATAGTTTTACTGAGGTTAAGGTTAGGGTTAGGGTTAGAGTTAGGCATAGTAAGCTAATGGCTAAACACAGCTGAGCTAGGCTAGTAGATAAACAAAGAAAGAGGGGTTGCAAACGAGTGACGTCAGCGACTACACAAGTGAATGGCTGTTGTCGCCATCTCATGGTGATTACGCAGAATTACACAGGTGCGCTGATAAGAGACTATGAAAGTGAATTGATGCAGGTGGTGTTTAGGGGTGTGTGGTGAACGACAAAACTAGTGCTCTTACCACGATCTAACTGAGTTACCCAATCTAACTGTAACATATACTGTACATACAGTACATACACCAGTAAGACGCCTCAGGGCGACATGCGACCTCGCCCTAAAGGGCCAGTGATGTATATCGGACCAGTTACCCATATATGGAGACCGAGCTGGTACCCATATTTGGAGATCCATGTATTATATGGTACATCCCTTTTATGCCCATACTGTACATGGAGATCCCTGTCTGAACCAGCCACACAGATATGGGCCGTCTTCCTCCATATGGGCATTCCCATAAGTCCTGTTAGATATGGGCTTAATATTGATGACATCAGGGATCTCCATATGGGGCATAAAAGGGATTCTGTTCCCAACCTCCCATGACATCACAACATACAATCCCTTTTATGCCCATACATGGAGATTTCTATCTGAACCAGCCACACAGATATGCGCCATGTCTTGGCCATCTAGCCAGTGATGTATATCGATGACATCAGGAATCTCCATATATGGGCATGAAAGGGATTCTGGGGAATACCCATATATGAACTCTTACATAGGTGATGTCACCTGGGATATCACCTGTGATGTCACAGTGATGTGTCAGGGGAACCACAGTGTCAGGCGTGACCTACTGTACAGACAGAGATACACGGACAAGATGTGCCGGTTTCCATAGTTAACTGCGACCTATGGTCGCAATAATGCCATGTGGGGTTTCCCACCTCCCCTAAAGGGGGCAGCCGTAGCTTAGTGCAGGCCAGTGGTTCCCAAAGCTTTTAGCTAAAGATCCAAAAGATACCTGTAGTGTCTCCCTGGGCCCTAAACTTACAAAAATACATGAATAAATGAATTAATGACCGGTAGAGACTCCGGGAGACTCAAACTCTCCTATCGAGTCTCCTATTGTCCAATGACCCGGTCATCAAATTATTGGCTTAGGAATGCGACAAAAACAAACAAAAAAATCTCCATGTATTCAAGGCTTCATGGGGTGTGTAATTGATAGAAAATAACAAATGTTTTGGGTGAACTACTCCCTAGCAAGACAGTGAACCTCTAACTGCTCCGGATGAGCAGGTTGGTGGAGTGTGAATGTGTGTCTGAATGTAATGCACTTTATAAAGTGCTTTGGATAATGGCGCTATATAAACGCACGATGCACAGCATACAACACAGACAGGAGCTCATCACAAGCTACGTGACTGAGCAGCCCTTCTATATCACCACAGTGTTGCCAGATTTTGCGGAAGAAACAAGCGGCCAGGTCAACGAAAGCGACTAAGCCACATGAGCACACACAAACTATTTGGCCGAACTACAAGTGGTCCTTGACATGAAAATGTTTGAGAATGTGAAAACAACATTAGATAGCAAGCCCAAATAAGCAACTACACTTTAGAAACAACAAGCCCCAAAAACCACAATCCGCAACTAGACTGCACTCTGTCGAGGTGCCATGGCCATATATGGCCTACTTGTGCGCTAGCAGAGCACACAAGTACTGCGATTGGTGCTGTTCGGTGCTGTATGTACACAGTATGTGGGTGGGCAAGTTGGCACTCTGTTGAGGTGCCAACTTGCGCCTTGTTATTTATATCAGGTCGCACTTGTTAGTGGTGACGTCACCGAGAACGCTGCTCCCTCATTGGCCAAGGGTCGAAAACAGACCGCCGGATAAAGAAGGCACCGAACACAGTACTTGCGCGCTCTGCTGGCGCAAGTAATTACCAATATATTTACAAGTCACTTTCCCGAAGTCGCTTATAATAAGCCTACATCGACATTAATTGATTGATTGAATACTTCTAAAAAGCTCCTGGGGACTTTGTTTCCATTGTGGCAACACTGATCACCAGTTGTGGTACAAAGCAGAGCTGTAGCCAGATAACAGAGCTGTCACCAGCCATCCAACTCACCAACGCTAATGCATGCCATCACCCAGGTCAGTTCCATGCCAGGAAACAGAAACAGCATGCCTTTGCACAAACACAAGAGCGTCTGTGCGATTGTGTGTGTGTGAGCCGTGTTTTCTGAGCGCTCGTTGGTGGCCCTTTAAAAAGGGGACTGGAGGTCTAAATTTAGCTGTTTTAAATTGGTTATTTGTGCTGGGTGCCTGTTCAATTAAAGGCAGCCGCTGAGGCGTCTGAGATCTTGCTGGGATGATGACAAAGTCATCAGGCGGTGCACACTCTCTCTCCAAGGAGAACCGTAGAGATGTATTGTATTAGCACAACACAAAGGAATAAATCAGCTAAAATATTGTTGTGGTTTTCACTTGGTCTATCAGTGACGTCAATACGTGCGCGTCCCGCGTCTCTGACGCATTCACGTTGCCTAGAGACGCATTCACGTCATTGTTCTGGGGTCCCACGGACGCATCGCCTCCATGGACCATTGGTGTCCACGTTAAAATAATTTACCACGTCGCGAAAAAAATAATATTTTAAAAAGTCCACAGACGCCACCATTGTTCATGGGTGAAGGCATGCTACTTGACCCTACGTTAACACAAATGAAATCCGCGTAGAAAGTCTTAAAACAGACGATAGAACTAAGACTGTGTGTGTTTTGAATCCACGACGCCATTTTGTGCGACTGCGCTTGGTCACAGAATTCAATGGGTGCCTGAGTTTTAGCGTAGCACCGGGCCGCTCTCTGACCATAGTGGCACAGCGTGTTAGGTGATACACCGAAAAGGGTTCCCCCACAGAACGTGTAGCACGGCGCAGAAACGTGACGTCACGTCTCTACACTGCAGCTCACTGCTCAGACAGCGACCCGCCTCCTTTCCCCTTCATTCAATAACAACTGGATATACAGTACACGCGCTATTGTTTATAGATGTGGTGGACATTGGACAACGTGTTAGAAGCCACACAGGTCTTCATTGCGTCTTTACAACAATAGCGACGATTAACGTTGTGGTGAACATGGTCAAATAACCTTTATTGGCTCAACTACAACACGGAGGAAGCAAGCTAGCCTAGCATGTATGCTATCTGAGACAGTCTATGTATGTAGCCTAGGCTGTCTAACTGTTTGATTGATTATAGCGTTTTCGTGGCAGCGCCGTCCATTTGGTGGTCCGCCGGGGCAGCGTACCACCGCGGCCGCATGTGCCTTGCCCTCCCGCATCCATAGAGGGGTGGCACGTCCCTCTAGGATCAACCGTTCAAAACAAAAGTAGCCGATCTACAAGCAACCCAATCCACTGTTTTTGACCCAGTCCACTGGTTCTCTGTACAGCAGAGCAAACACAAGCACGCCATTCCATAGAAGCAGTAACAGTACAAACAGGAGACATCATCTCACTGAGAAGATCCATATATTATCGATGTATATAAAATAACAGGTGGCTGTTGATTATGAAGACTCGGTAAAAGCTTCTATCTGCGCCCCCAAGTGGTCAACATCCGATATTACCGGTGAACATAACCATAATAACCAATTCAATGCACTTTGTCAAAAATGACGTGTTGAATTTTTGTGGGACCCATAAAATATCCCTGGGACGCATCCGAAAGACACTTCCTGGGTCCCGGGACTCATTACATTAAAAACCTATTAACATCACTGGTCTATTGTTAATTAATAGCCTTGATTTGTGATCAAATAATATTTGATCTGCTACGAATCAAGGCTTCATCATATTATGATGTGGCATAAGTGACGCAAAACGTTCCCTTTTCATTATTTATGTGAATAAACAAGCTTTATGGTAGAGTACAGTATGTTAATCTTACAATAAATGCGAGAAATCTCTGTGAGTATGTGAGTATGTGCCCCGCGTATCTCGAGAACCGTTCGTCCCACCGGCTTCAAATTCGGCATGCGCATTCCCTGCCGCAGCGCAGAGAGCAGTGCCCGGCCTCGACTCGACCCGATACGCGGTTTTCCGGAACCTGCGCGAAAGGTTTGGAATCTCCGTATGCGGAGCTGATGTCTGACATCACTTTGTTGACTCATTCTGACATCACTTCTGTCCAAATAGATGATTCCTCCACACTTTCACCTTGCACTCTAGGGGGTTGCTGTGGTGAGAGGGTTGCTGTGGTGAGAGGGTTGTTGTGGTGAGAGGGTTGCTGTGGTGAGAGCGTTGCCAGCTTGGCCCAGTTTTTGCCTTGAAATTGAGGTCAATACCTACAACGTGCAGGCCTTAACCAAAGCTCATGTTCTGAGGCCAATCCTTGATGCGTCGTACAGTATCTCAAACAGCACACAGTGGTGGACAGTCAGTAGCAAAGTGAACCATTTTAGTATCTATACTTTACTTGAGTATTTCTGTATTTTTATATTATACTACATTACTCTCACCACTACATTTCAATGACAACCACTGTCATTTTGACTCAAGTGTTGCATGACTTGTCGTGATACGACACGTTTTGAGCTTGTAGATCTGATATATATATTTTTGAACGTTTCTGATTTTTTTTCATATGTCTACATTTCAAAACAGTAATGCATTGATATAATTAAAGTATTTTTTAAGCACTTGTAATTTTGAATACTTAGTCATTATTATACTTACAGTAAATAAACAAGTACTCCAGTACAAATTTGACAGAGGAACTTTCAAAGTTGAGTCCAGCAGCATCTATATGACCCAAGCACTATGGGGTTGAGTACTTTGTCCACCACTGCCAACATAGTGGTACAGCTAAGCTTTGTATGTGTGCGTGTACAGTGTCTGTACGCCTGCATGCACTGCACCGTTGGTTACACATGGATGTGAACAGGTGCAGAACATTCACAGGTGACTACGTCCCAAATGTTCACACCTGCGCATATGCGCTCGCGCTCACCCTCCCTCCCAACGCGCATGGTAATGTGGGCGACGTGGTGCGTGTCGTCCGAGGAGCCGGTGTCTCACTGAATTATTAATGGCAGTAACACGATGACAGATGACTCGGAGAGGCCCCGTGCCTCCTCCTCCCCACCAACCCCTGCCCCTTTGCCCGTGTCGTCTTGGTTTTCCTCGGTCGGGGAAAAATATGGAGGCCCTGGTCTGTGCGCAGGGCTGACTGATTAATAATGTCAAACGCACTTTTGCTGATACGTGCACAGTGTCCAGTCCCAACTCCTGCCATCTCTCGCAATAACAATCAGCATGACCGCCGAGTCACAGACCATCTCTATCAGCGCCCCCTGGAAGGGAACCTGCCTTCCCCAATCAAGACTTCTGAAGGCTTTGATTTATTAAAGAAAACAGAGGGGGGTACATTTACTTAACCACTTGAACCCCAGCATGCCTTTTCTGAAGGGAACAATCGCCAAAACAGCAGATCTAATAGAGCACAACGTGTTGCGTTGTGACACTGTACCCCATATACTGTACAGTTTCAGCCAGATAGCACCTACAGTAATGTTAAATACACATGACCAGATCATTCGGTGGGGGGGGGGGGGGGGGCTTGCTCAACACAACATGTTCGACAAGCGCCCGCTCGAAAGAACACACACAACACATCCTGTGTCGCTCAACGCACGCAATAATGTATTTCCTGTCGCTCAAACAGTCGCCATGGCATAAATTAGCCTTGATATCTGCCGGGGAGATAGAGTTCCACGTGCCGTCTAAAGCCAGCCAGGGACAGACGAGTGACAACAAACAGAGAAAAGGCTGTAACAAGCGCGGACACACCCACGTTGAGCTGCACTAATGTGAGATCTCAATACTTGCTTGGGTTTCTCATTCCACTCTGTCTGTCAAACTGTCAGCCTGCCGCTGTGCAGCCGCCGTTCACAATGATGTCTGCTCTCTCTCTCTCTCTATCCCGCTCGCCTGTGTACTCTGTGTTCCCTTAATACACTGGAGTCGCGTATGGCAGGTGGCTCTCTTCTCAGGCAACTTTCTTGCCAGGGACATCCCAAAATTTTATGTATTTGGCCACGGACCCCCCCATATGAAAAGGTTCTGTACCAGGGACCCGCAGAAGAGAAGATTTATTTCATCGTTCTCAAAAATATCAGATACAAGCTTGCAGCGCGAGCATCAGTATTCTGGGGGAAACTTTAGCAGAAAATATACCAGATCTACAAGCTCACAACGCATCGCAAACCGGGCTATTTTCAGTGAAGATATTTACTCTTCATATTTAGCGAAAACAGAAAAGTCACTAGTATAGAGCCATAGAGCCATGCGGGACTCCAGTCTACCAAGTAAATGGTTGAAAAAACATTACAGTATATATATTCCAATTGTATCCTCTTTGACTTAAAATAACATTCCATTTGTACCCTCTATGAGTTAAAATACCATTCCATTTGTACCCTCTAAAAGAACATTCCAGAAACGTTCCATTTGTACCTTAGTTTAGTGTGGTGAGTCAGGACCAGCGCTATGCTGTGACGTGATGCATGACTCATCTGGAGCAATGTTTCCCAACCTGGGGTCTCGGGCCCCTTTGGGGCCACGGCAAAGATCACAAGAGGTGGGGGCATGTGTGTGTGTGTGTGTGTGTGTGTGTGTGTGTGTGTGTGTGTGGCGCGTGCGTCCAAGCGTGCCTGTGTGTGTGCATGCCCCCCCTTCTTACTCCAGCTTTTGTCTGACGTAAGAAGGGGGGCTGCAAGGTCAAAAGGGTCAGGAAGCACTGATCTGTTGGGCCTTTGTTCCTTCACCTCCAGCATCTCATCCTCATCCGTGTGATTACTGGGACCACAGTGAAGCCACACGGCAACACACAGTTCAATCAACTGGCTTCTGGTGGTGTGTGTGGGTACGCAGTGTATCACCACTGCCCGCTGGAAACCTTGTATATACAAAAAACATTACCTTAAATAGACTATCTACAAGCTCACAATGCGTTGCAATTGCGACGCATTGTGAGCTTGTAGATCGTCTACTTTCACTACTTGTGTGTGGCGATCTCGAATGATGAAGTTGGGCATTCATAAAAAAAATAATAAAAAAAAGAAACATATCCAGGTTGAAATAATGGAGATAAAAGGTTTTCACCTGACAGCAACGCTATCCGTCCACCACCACAGCCCAGAGGCAGCCATTCTCCCGGCTGAAAGTGCTATTGGAACAGTATAGACATGTGTGTAATTGGATTAGACCAACCTTAGTCCCCTCTCTATTCCAGCAGTCCCCTCTGTGAAATCCTAACTTAAGAGCTTTGACAAACCGGCTCTTTTTTCCCCTCTCCCATCTTTTTTTTCCTCCCCCTACACGGCGGCTGACGGTATATAGCGTAACGTGATCTCTTGTCTGAAACTTCGCGGACCCCCATACCTCCCTACTGTCCCCATCTCCCTCCCTCTGTAGCTCCCTCCCTCCCTACCTAACTCCAGTGGCGTCAGTTCAGCAAAAGCTAGGGTATGGCAAAGATGCGAGTCCTCATGGAAAATAGGCATTACATTTTGGATAACACGGTTCTATTGTGAAAATAGCAGATCTACATGCTCAGCGCGAGGCGTTGTGAGCATGTAGATCGGCTATTTCCACAATGTCTGAAAAAAAAAATGTTAGTAAACGTGCCACAATTAACAATAATGCATTGCACCTGTGCAGCTGACCAGCGGAACCTGAGAGTATACCATTTTGTCAAGCTGGGGAGAATACAAGTGTGGAGAATATAATTATAATACCTTGTTAAAGTGACCATTATGTTAAATTCTGCATTTGTAGTTATTTTACTGTAATTTAACAACGTAATAACCAGCGCAGATAGACAAAGAGACATTCATGGATTTATATTTAAAAGTAGCTTTTATTTTCCCCCCTGGACCCAGGGCATGGCAGCTGCATACCCCTGCCATACCCAATTGACGCCCCTCCCTACCTCCCTCCCTGAGGCTAGGTACAGAAATGCCGGTATAGCGGCCCGGACGACTGACTGACAAGCCTCTTTTGGCTGCCTTTTGATTGACAGCGTACAGAATGTTGTGCAGTCTCAGCTCTGTGTGTGTGTGTGTGTGTGTGTGTGTGTGTGTGTGTGTGTGTGTGTGTGTGTGTGTGTGTGTGGGTGTGTGTGTGTGTGTGGGGGGGGGGGGGGGGGGGGGATAACTATGGAGTTAGATTTTGTGGCAGGGCATCTCAAAGTCAGACTACATCTGGAAGAAGAGGAGAGAGAGGGGTTCAGATAAAGTTGGAGAGGTCCATCGCTGTGCACTTCTCAATACATGACAGGTTACACAAGCACTCTGTTCCTCTTGGGTTGCAGCGAGGCTAAAAGACTTGTCTGTCAGTGAGACTCGCTCAGATGCATGCCTGCTGCTCTGATAACCACACTTCTCACACACACACACACACACACACACACACACACACACACACACACACACACACACACACACACACACACACACACACACACACACACACACACACACACACACACACATACACACACACACACACACACAGACGCAATGTATCTACAAAGAAGCATGTACAGGCGAGCACACACACGCACACACACACACAAAACGCCCTCAAACACAACACGGCTGGTCATGCGCGGCCTCACAGACGCCTTTCTCAACCTTTCCGCTGATAGCGTATAATATATATATAATATATATGGCCCACTGTATTGGCATGTCTCTGTTTCAAATAATGTAGTGTTGGTGCTCACACGTGTTCATGTCACGGACCCTCATATTTATTATCTATTTTATTTGGCCTTGGCCCTCGTCAGAAAATATGTTCGTGCCAGGGATCCCATACGTACACACGTTATGTGATGTTCCAGAAATATTCAAAATGTGTCCAATTTCTTTTCTCCAAGGTATATATCGTCGTTGTCGGGTGGAAATCTCGTATCTCCAAGTTTCAAATGTGTACATTCTTTCGCAAAGCAAAGCCCTGCTTCATCATACAAGGCCGTCGCACAAAAGTAGTTAAAACAGCAGATCTACAGCTTGTAGATCGTCTGTTTTCAGTAGTTTAAATCGCTTTTAAAATGATAAACGCAAAACCCCGCACTCCCCCACCCCCCTCGCAAAAGGACCCCTGGGGGACCCTATACCTTGAGATCACAGTCACTGAAGGCAGCCTGTCACTAACAACAGCATTAAAATGACACGACTGCGCTTGGGAAATTCTTCATTTGCGTAGCAGATCATCAGGATAGCCTCTCCTATAGCATGATGGAGTCATTAAAACAGATTGCCTAGCGCATGGGAGGAGCGACATGTGCATGTGTTGGACTGCAGAGCTCAACATGCTGCAGATAGACCTCATTACAGCCCACTGTTCCTAAAAAAACATCTCCACACCGAGAGAGACAAATGAATTTCCTCTGTGTCACCTTACCTCTGTGTTGTGGACACAACATGCCCTTTATAGTCTAGAGCAGGGGTCTTCAGGCCACGGACCCCTTAACCGAGAGAGGGATAAGCACGGACCCCCCCCCGCTACGTAAAATTGTGTTGCAGATTAAAAATGTTCATGAATTTCTTAGACAGCGTAGACTTGTTTGACAGAACTATCATCAGTGTAGGTTGTTGGTTTAATGTGTATTTTTAGACATTGGACCACTTGAACCGTCAATACGTAGTCTGCTCTTCTTTTCCCTCTACACCAAACCTCTTTGGCAAGAATAGCAGATCTACATGCTCACAACGCCTGAGCATGTAGATTGGCTATTCTTGGCTAATGTTCCACACAGAATAGGGATACTAGGGTTCAAGAGGTTAGTGTAGAAAAAATAAAGTTCTTATCACAGAAAGATTTGGAGGACCCCCTGTAGTAACTCTGAGGACCCCCTAGGGGTCCCGGACCCCCTGTTGAAGATCCCTGGTCTAGAGTAGACCAACAGAACACTAAAGGTGTAAATATTATTAATTAGAAATATGTACAGCAGGCTATAGGCCCACTTGATAATGTACTGTATTAACCAAGTCATTCCTCCCCACACACATTTCTGTGTGTTGTCACTGCTGTCGCATCATACTGGCTCACACTGCCAGTGAGGAGCCCCTACCGGGACAACGTGGAGTGTTATTTCTCCCGTCCCGTCCATCACTCCCCACTGACAGTTGCCGCCCCAGCCCTTATGTATAATATCAAATCAAATACCAGTAAGACTCCCTAATCGGGAGATAAGCGACCGTCAGGTCGCAGCGTGATTTTAGGCCAAAATGTGTAGGAGCAGTGTCCAAAAATGTGTTTGAAAAAAATCGGCCTAATGGTGGCGCTATATGGGACAGATCCATGTTGATGAGATGAGTGTAGACATACTGTGTACCGATTTGCGTGATTTTAGGGCAAAATCTGTAGGAGTCGTGTCGGTAGCACTTTACAATAATGACCTGTTATAAATCATTTATAAACATTTATAAGCAGTTTATAGATAAGTAATAAAACATGAACAAACTGTTTATTGACATTTGTAAATGTTTACCTAAACATTTATAACTGTTTTAAACATCATTAACATGTTATTAGTAAGGTATAAGTAAGTAGTAAACTAATCATGAATAAACCATTTATATACCTTCATAAATGTTTACTAAATCATTTATAACCAATGCTAAAATTCACATAATGTGTAGGTAGGAATGCATTTACAAATGTCTGTTAAGGTGACCCCCATGTGTTGTTCATGTTTAATATACGCTTTGTAGATGTTATCAAGAGCCCTAATGTAAAGTGAAGACTATTCATTGCGACCGTGAGGTCGCAAGTTACTATACAAACCTCCACCGGATGTCCGTCACGTCACGTCACGTCACGTCACGTCACGTCACGTCACGTCACGCCACACTTTTGGCCCTACTCTTATCTCTGGCACCGTTGCCCCTATCCATGCCAAACTTTGCACACACTCCTTGGCTGCCAAACCACAACCTCCACCCCTGATTTCTCACATGCCCCTCTTCTAGCGCCACCATGAGGTTGCTTATCTCCTTACTGGTTATTTATATCTGTCTGTTAATGTGGCCTCCTTGTTTGTTCATGGTTATGCTTTGTAAAACATTCCTTAAATATCTATAAATCATTAGTAGATGTTATCAAGAGCCCTAATGTAAAGTGAAGACTATTCATTATTTACAACTGTCTGTTAATGTGGCCTCCATGTTTGTTCATGTTTAGCAGTTTGGCAAGTTTGGCTTGGATAGGGGAAACGGTGCCGGAGATAAGAGTAGGGCCAAAAGTGTGACGTGACGTGATGTGACGGACAGACTGACTGAGGGACTGACAGACAGCCGGGGGAGGTTTTCATAGTAACTTGCAACCTGATGGTCGCAATGAATAGCCTTCACTTTACATTAGGGCTCTTGATAACATCTACAAAGCGTATATTAAACATGAACAACACATGGAGGTCACCTTAACAGACATTTGTAAATGCATTCCTACCTACACATTATGTGAATTTTAGCATTGGTTATAAATGATTTAGTAAACATTTACAAATGTATATAAATGGTTTATTCATGATTAGTTTACTACTTACTAATACCTTACTAATAACATGTTAATGATGTTTAAAACAGTTATAAATGTTTAGTTAAACATTTACAAATGTCAATAAACAGTTTGTTCATGTTTTATTACTCATCTATAAACTGCTTATAAATGTTTATAAATGATTTATAACAGGTCATTATTGTAAAGTGCTACCGTAGTGTCCAAAAATGTATTTTAAAAAATCGGCCTGAAGGTGGCGCTAAATGGGACAAATCCATGTTGATGACATGATTGTAGACTAAGTGTGTACCGATTTGCGTGATTTTAGGGCAAAATTTGTAGGAGCAGTGTCCAAAAATGTGTTTGAAAAAAAACGGCCTGATGGTGGCGCTATATGGGACAGATCCATGTTGATGACATGAGTGTAGACATACTGTGTAGCGATTTGCGTGATTTTAGGGCAAAATCTGTAGGAGTAGTGTCCAAAAATGTGTTTTAAAAAATCGGCCTGAAGGTGGCGCTAAATGGGACAGATCCATGTTGATGAGATGATTGTAGACATACTGTGTACCGATTTGCGTGATTTTAGGGCAAAAAATGTAGGAGCAGTGTCCAAAAATGTGTTTTGCAAGAATCGGCCTCATGGTGGCGCTAGAAGAGGGCCGTGTGAGAATTGATGGGTGGAGGTTGTGGTTTGGCATGCAAGGTGTGTGTGTGCAAAATTTGGCATGGATCGGGGCAACGGTTGCGGAGATATGAGCAGGGCAAAAGTGTGACGTGTGACGTGTGACAGACTGACAGACTGACTGACGGACAGCTGGTCGAGGTTTTGATAGAAAATGCGACCTGACGGTCGCAATCACCCTCCCTTTCAGCAGTTTTTATAGTCTAGTTTGTTGATTACGTTTGATACAGTAGTGGTCTTTTTTTCTTTTCTTTTTGCTATTATAACATTTCTTAAATGTCCTACCTTCGCTGTCAACTGGGTAACCCCTCCAAAATCCTCCACAGATTGAGAACCACTGCTCTGTACAGTAGGTTGCAGACTGTGTTTACAAATACAACCGAAACACCATGGCGGTTGTACTCTGTTCATCGTAGGCATGCTAATCGACCCACTTAAAATCAGCAGTGTGTACAGTGTCTGTGTATGTCCACCAGCTGAACCAGTCACCCAGTTCGCACTGACAACTAGCAAGGGAAATGTAAAAAAAAAAAAAACAATTCTGTTCTCTTTTTTTTAATACAGCACATTTTAACCAGCTTCAGAGAACATTGAAATTGATCCCAAAACGGCCCGCGGCAACATGCTGGGTCTGTCAGTGTAACCCCACAGTTCCCCCGGTTCGTGTCGCGTGTGTTACATTTTAATTTTGGCACTGGCAGCCGAATCAGATCATTGTTTGAGAAGATGGCTGAAAGCCTCAGGCAAGAGAAAGGAAAAGCAGACAGGGGAGAGACGGCGAGCGGAGGAGATTAAAGGCACGGAGAACAAGAGAATAAACACCGGAGTGGTGTTTTAGAGAGAGAAGGTAAGCGAGGCCTGCGCTCCGTTTTGTACTTTGGACAGGCTTGACAGGAGCATTTTCAGCCTGCTAAATCTTTAATTATTTCGAACACATATCAGCATTATTTCCAGGAGAAAAAAAAGCGGGTTACCAGTTCCTCCCTCTCAGGACTCTGGAAGTGCATACATGTGCATTGTGCATTTCTATAGCCCAGAGTTTCCCATCCTTTTCTGACCACTGAACACGGCAGCCACTCGGCTCAGTGTTCAGCGGTCATATGGGTGGGCCAACTGGGCCACATGCACACAGGGTGGTCGGATTGGGCAGTGGGGTCCCGGAACCCCTGTTGAAGACCCCTGGTATAGACTGATAATCGTAGGCCTGGGTGACCTCCGGCAAGAAATAGCCACACGCGTTACAAGTGAGCTTGTGTAGATCAGCTGTTCTTTGGCACAGGGACGCCAGCGTAGACTCGGAGGCATTAGGCATATCAGTCAGCTTGTGTGTGGGGTTGACAAAGCACCCGCAGCTACAGCGAGTGTGAACAAAGCTGTGTGAAATCTGAATCATTGCATCGTTCTACCAACTCCCAGTCGCTTTCTCCGTCTCCCATAAATGTTGCCACGCAACAAATTGTTCCCTGAGCTCTATAGAAAGGCTGTGTTTATCAGGCACGCTGTGACGCTATTAATGCAACTCGTGAACAGGCAAAACAAATCCAGTGTACGCTCAGCTGCCTCATTCTTTTTCCCCCCCTTCTCCTTCTTTTTCTTACCCCTGAACGCGAAATGTAATTACAACAATCATTCATTTATAACCATTCTGAGTCGTGCGGGCGCCATTAAGGGCCTCAGCAACTATGTCCATTCTACTGTGAGGAACATTTTCCATCCGTGGTGTATTAGCGACTGAGTGTTCAGTCAATTTGCATTTGTTCATCAGTATTATAAACAATAATACAGAAGCCTCCCGAGGGAGGATTTAAATAGGTTGTTGTGAGAAACCGTTCTTATTTGTGTGGTATATGCCCGCACCACACACACACGTACTACGCACGCACGTGTGCACTCGCACGCGGGGACGCACGCACACTCACTCACAGATGCTAGCAGACGCTCGCACACGCACGCACACACAGATTAGTTGGATTTAGGCCTTCTAAATGTGCGAGCAGACATTTGTGAATAGATAAACATTACAGGGGGTAGAAATAGGCTGGCATTATAAAAACATGGTCAATATTCTGCCAAGTATTGAGCCTGAGACCTCCTTATCAACGGGCTGCATTAAAAACTTGCTTTTGCCTTGGACTCTCCGTGGGAGTTAACAGAGCATGAATAATAAGTGCAGGCGAATTGTTATTTTTTTCTCACAAACCGATGCCGATGGACTTTCTTAGTTGAAGGAATTCATAACTTAAGCTAAATATTACACATTAACTGATGCAACATGCTTTTTTCATGGGGCTTGTATCCTGGGATAACATTCTGTAATGAACTTCCTATCTGCTATGCTTATTCCTTTTCACTGTTCCGTTGCAGTGTTTAACCACTGAAAAGTATTAACAAGAGCCTGTGGCTAAATAATGACTACAAGGTTTCACTGTTGGAAAGTAACTAACTACATTTACTGTAAGTACTGCACTTAAAGGTCTTATTTCATCAAATTCAATTTTTTTTTAATTTTAGGCTTTTTTTTTCATGTTTCCTGACCTCAATTACACCAACAAAATAAAAGGAACTTTCAACATTGAGTGGTTTTTCTGTAATCTGTAGTTTATTTAATAATTAGGCTCAGAAAAGTGATTTCATTGGCCTCCTGGTGTACGCATCGGCGTCGGGGGATGTGGTGTATCAACTTTGCTGTTACTTTCCACTGTGTTTGTATCGTTCGATTCGTTTCAATGCACCATTTACCATTTTTGTTAGGTTCCAAAGAGGCCATGATTAACAGGAAAGTGCCTGAACTACGACACCTACAGGAATCTAGGTATATTGTCAAAACACAGAGAAAAAAACCTGCCATGGCTCACTGGAGTGGAGTTTTCAGTTAAAACATTTTAATACTGGGGCGCCCGCTGGCCTGGTGGTCAAGGTGCATACCACATACTAGGCTATGATGCCTGCTGGCGTCGCCAGTTCGATTCCCGATCCGGACGACCTTTGCCGCATGTCATTCCCCATCTCTCTCCCCATTTCCTGTCAGTCTACTGTATCCTATCAAAAAAAGGCTTAAAAAGCCCCAAAACAAATCTTAAAAAAAAAAAAAAACAAAAAAAAAAAAAAACATTTTAATACATGTTTTATAGACCAGGACAAAGACTTTTATGTTTGGTAAAAACAGCATGTCATAATAGCGACAGCGTTAAGAAGCATTTTGAGGCATTTGTAATTTACTTGAGTATTTCCAACTTCCAATACTTTTACTTCTACTCCACTTCTACTAATCTCGGATTCAAATATTGTACTTTTACTCCACTACATTTGACAACTTTAGCTACTAGTTACTTTGTAGATTTAGAATTGTATTATTAAAAATATTAGCCACTTCAGCCCTATATATGTTTCAGCTATTTGAAAATAGCCGATCTACAAGCTTACAATGTGTTGCGAATGCATTAAGAGCTTGTACATCTGCTATTTTCAAAAGATTTGTATACATTTAAAACTTGAAATGGGACATTCTGTATAATGCGTACTTTTACTTTTGATATTTTAAGTACATTTTGATGCCAATACTTTTGTACTTTTACTCAAGTACATTTTGAATTATGGACTTTTACTTGTAACCGAGTATTTCTATATTGCAGTATTGTATTGATACTTTTACTTAAGTATAACATTTGAATACTTAGTTTTTCCACCTCTGAAGGTTTCCACCGACAGCGAAGACTTTCTCCCTTCTCCCACTCCTTTCCTACCAGCATCCTTTCTTTCCTTTTTGCTGGGGACCCCCTGGAACCCCTTTAAAGATCCCACTAGGCGTAGATGGTGAAAAGAGCAGACTAAATACAGAGTGAAAGGTCAAGTTTATTAAGTATTGACGGTTCGAGTGGTTAAATATCTGAAAACACAAATTGACATGAATCCAAAATACTGTACACCGATGATTGTGTTGTCAAATGATGAAACTATATGGAATCTATGAAAAAGTTGTGGGGGTCCCTGCTTCATCTCTCTCTCAACTAAGGGGTCCTTAATTGGCCTGAAAACGTTGAAGACCCCTGTATTAAGGGACCCTAGTTTCAAATCAAACTAGGGTCCTTGAAATGAAAAAGCGTTGAGAATCACTGAACTAAAGTATACTGGAAGGCAGGCCTAGAATTTCGTCATTTTAGGGGCAAGGCCACTTGGCCTTTAGTGTTGTCAATTTTTTTAGGGCACAAAGGCCAAGTGCCAGGGCAGGAAGGCCATCAATTAAAACAATGATTTTAAGTCCACGCCAGTCATAATTAATTTAGCTTAAACATTAAGGAAGATTACGTTTTTAATTAGGCTAATGTAATACCTTTCAATTAAATAAATATCAAAAAAGCTGTTTATTTCAGTTTTTCCATGTGCAGCGGTTTAAAGTAACTAAGTACATTTACTGTACTTAATTTGTTATTGTAATTTTGAATATTTCCAATACTTTTACTTCTACTCCACTACATCTCGGATCCAAATATTGTACTTTTACTCTACTACAATTATTTGAAAAATAAAAAAGAAACCTTTAAGTTACCAGTTACTTTGCATATATAAATTATAATATTATTATATACATGAACCACTTTAGCCCTATTTAAGCTGTTTGGAAATAGCCAAGCTTGTAGAAAAAATAGCAGATCTACAAGCTCAAAATGCATCGCGACGTGTTGTGAGCTTGTAGATCTGCTATTTTCAAACATTTTACTTTTGGTACTTTAAAGTTGTACTATGTAACTTTTTTTATAAAACAAATCTTAAAATTCTCCTAACTATTAAAACACAAAAGTTTTAGAAGATCCGCGCCGTGAATTTCAGCCTGTAAAGCCTTCTCTATATGTAAACTGAGATCCTTGCCGTGGACCGGATCTCGCGCCAAAATTGCGTCATCACACTACCGGCCAATCACAGCGAGGGTTATACAACTGCCGGCCAATCACATCGCATCTTGAAGTGGGGTCGCCATTTTGTTGTCGCCGGTTTGTACCATCCAGTCTCTAGGTAATTTCGCCTACCAGGCAGGGTGAAGGAGTGTATCTCTGGAATTACTGAACGCACAGGAACAAGGGACCCCTCCAAAGATAGATCTCAGCGAGGTGGAGGCAGACGCGGGGGTCTGAAGGTACGAAAAACGGCCGAAAGACGCGGACGCGACCGCGGTTCGCTATAGGGCTAATGACCACTAGGTGAGCAACTTACACAGTATGGCTTTAAGTTTTGATACCAATACTTTTGTACTTTTACTCAAGTATATTTTGACTTTTACTTGCACCGGGAGTATTTCTACATTGCAGTATTGATACTTTTTCTTTACTTAAGTAAAACATCGAGTACTTTTTCCACCACTGGTCTTGTGCACGCACACACGCACAGAGCTCCTCCCTCCCGTTCGCGGAGTGATCCTTTCTCAACTTGGAATACAATGGAATAATGTACTTTCTGACAGCTCAGCCTCTTGGGGAAAGGATAGCTTTTGGTTCACTTAGCGCTGCATTTCGGTTGTTGCCCTGCGCTCAGCAGAGCTCCGTTTGAGGCATTCGTTCGCACATCCGGATTTATTCAACAGGCTGCGTTAGATTTATCTCCCGTTTAGCCCGGTGATGCTTTTGTGTTGTATAAACACTGTGTCACGGGACTCCGGCGGCTGCTACGAGCGTAAATTGAATCTACTACTGGTCATGTGAGCAGCTCAACCAATCAGGCACTGCTGTTACCGTAATGACTGGAAAATCGCGCAGATAGAAAACGGTGAAATGAAGTTAACGGACTGCTGTGGGCGCCGGGGCACCACGGCCACTGTGGCCGTTTGGGCATGTCATTTTTCGAGGGGCACACGGCCAAAGAGAGGGGCAACGACAGCCATGGCCGTCGTGGCCGCCGTGAAATTCCTCCCCTGCTGGAAGCACTTACCTACGTAAGTGTGTACAAATGGAACCAAATGTTCCCTTAAGTTCCGGATCCATTTGGTTCCATTTGTACACTCTCTGAGTTACAGACCTGTGAGGGACCATTTGTGGTCCCCGGACCGGACGTGGAGAACCAGTGGCCTAATTTCTAATCTGTCGCACGACAGTGTTGTTTGCCAACAAGAACTGAACATGAATGTTCAAGCTAACATCGTGCAGTGGAGTATAAATTGAGACATAACACGGAGAGAAAGAGGAGGTATATAAAACACACACACACACACACACACACACACACACACACACACACACACACACACACACACACACACACACACACACACACACACACACAACACACACACACACACACCACCATGGCTCAGTGCCTTCACCCAGCCTGTGGGCTTTACAATACAGTCTCCACTCCAGTCTCCTACATAATATACAATGTGTGTGTGTGTGTGTGTGTGTGTGTGTGTGTGTGTGTGTGTGTGTGTGTGTGTGTGTGTGTGTGTGTGTGTGTGTGTGTGTGTGTGTGTGTGTGTGTGTGTGTGTGTGTGTGGTCTGTACTTCATTACTTCATGTGTGCATTGCATGATAAAAAATGAATACATTTGTTTGAATAAAATGAGCATCACTGTTCATGCCCATACCATGTGCGTGTGTGTGTGTGTGTGTGTGTGTGTGTGTGTGTGTGTGTGTGTGTGTGTGTGTGTGTGTGTGTGTGTGTGTGTGTGTGTGTGTATGGGTTCTGGCGTATCATGAAAAGTACAGTTGTTGATTAATAGGAATTTGAAACAGGAAACTAATTTGCCTGTAAATAGAAATGAAAGCAACTTCACAATCAGTTAATTTAAAATGTACAAGCTCTCACAATGTCTTGTGGTTCAGTATGAAGTTGAACAAAACCAAAACCCGCTTATTAACTGCTCTGTTGGACAGGCTAATGAAATGATAATCTATAATCCTGCGCAAACTGAGCAAGTGAATCGGTCCAAGCATCTCGGCATCGGTTGACTTCAAACCGGGCGTGCATATCATAGAGGACTCAAGGGAGTGTGGTGCCCAGTGTCAAGTCATATCTGGAGATCCGGTTGTCCAGGACCATACGCAGACTGTGCATATCACCCAGGACTTGAGGGAGTGTGGTGCCTGGTGTGAAGTCGGTCGGATCACCGGTTGTTCAGAACAGCAGGGCCGACCGATATGCCCATTATTAGCACTAGCAGTTACACACAAAAAATGTTATACATGCTGATTATGACAGACCTTTTATACATTATGGGTGTCAATGACTGCCCATGACCATCACTCGATATGAACCGGCTCAGCCACAATACCAAGAGAAATCCACCCACTCCTTTGAATGGGCACTCATTCCCAACAGGCACCTGCTCAAAGCAGCCACACCCTGTACAAGTACAGTGTAGGTCGGGAGTGGCTTATTGACGGTATATCAGCCAGTAACACGCGGGAGTCTGTCCCTGTTACTATGCGCTAGACCCCTGGGAGATGAATTGCTGAGGTGGAGCGCCAAACCTACAGTACCATCAGCTCCCAGTACTTGTCGCTCGACTTGCCATACCCATGCTTGTGCTACTCATTCGCTGAGTTGGTGGTGCACTAGTGTTACTTATATTGTTATCCTCAGGCTTTTGTAAATTGCAAACAATTTTGAATACTTTTTCTCATTTCCCTCAGACTCTCTGTCTTCCTCCACTCTCCCATCTTCTCTCAATCTCGTTCTCCACTTATATCTCTCTCTCTCTCTCTCTCTCTCTCTCTCTCTCTCTCTCTCTCTCTCTCTCTGGGTGAGAGGTCTCCCCGCTGTGAGCAAGAAAAAAATTGTAACCCATCACAGGACAGTCTGCACATAATGGGGAGAATAATTGTCTCCGAAATGTAGGACCTTACAAAGATAACCCCTGAAGTATTCCTCCTCTTCATCCAGCACACTATATCTCCCAGAAGATACAGCTCACTGTATTATACCCAAATCCTTCAAATGGAAAAAGATAACTTCGTGAATATGACCAGTGAGTTCTCTCTCTCTGTCTCTGTCTCTAGACATAGGTAATATTATCGAACAATTTTGTACATCAGATCAGTTCATTGGGGACACATGCCCGATAACGTTAGGCATGTAATGGTTAAGGTTAGGGTTAAGTTTAGGAGGCATGTATACGTTATGGTAAAGGTAACATTCAGGATTAAGATCAGACATGTATTCGTTAGGGTTGGACCGTTTCTGGTTAATGTCATGTCCCCAAAAGTGTCGGGACTGTGTGTGTGTGTGTGTGTGTGTGTGTGTGTGTGTGTGTGTGTGTGTGTGTGTGTGTGTGTGTGTGTGTGTGTGTGTGTGTGTGTGCGTGCGTGCGTGCGTGCGTGCGTGCGTGCGTGCGTGCGTGCGTGCGTGTGTGTGCGTGACAGTATGCTCCTACCTCCAGTGCTTTCCTCTTGCTGTTGAGCAGCTTGGAGATGTCCCTGGCCACCCTCTCCACCAGGTCCTTGGGGTTGTTCCTCTTGATCTCAAACTGGCTCCTCTTCTCGTTGTAGATCTGTAGATGGAGGAGGAGAAACACAGGGGCACCAAAAGATCAAGTTGCCGCACAGCCATCAGCTTAATTAAGAAGAATGGCCGCGTGGAGCTACTTTGTTTATTCTCATGGTGCCATGAAAGACTGCAAACATTTACTGTAGGAGCAGACAGCACACAGATGGCCATTATACCCACAGAGCCTGATCCACGGGACAGACAGAGCCTCACTGGCAGCGCACTTTACTTCCCAGTGAAGATTTTGGCGGGCGCTATCGCATTACTAAATGCACAACACAAAGCATGTCAAAACCCCTTAGTGCTGTATAAGTTCCAACGATATCAGGGCCAGAGACCAACAACAAAAAAAAGACTGCGCAAAGCAGAGGAAATATGCAGTAGTAGGGGATGGATGTTGTAGGGCAAGGGAGTCGGGTGGTTTGGAAGGCAGAATGACAGATGCTTGGCCCTCTGACAGAAAACGCTACTTGGGAGACTAGCCGACTCCCCCCTCCCCCCTCCCCCCAAGGAGAATCTGGAAGGCTGACTCAGCGCTTCTCTGGCAGTGGTAGGATCTGTAGACTGTATCAGGGCTCCTCCCTTGAGAGGAACACTTCATTCAGTGGTGGACAGAGTACTCAAGCCCGGTATAGATACTCCTGGTCAGATGTCAAGTGAAAGTTGACCAGTTAAATTTGTACTTGAGTTAAAGTACTGGAGTACTTTCTACTGACCCATTAATACCTAAGGCCGATTCTACAAACGCCTTCTAAGTCAGTAGTTCTCACACAAGATTTTTCAAAAATGTTCAAAAATATCAGATGTACAAGCTTGCAGTGCGTCACTTCGTGCCGTGTTGTGAGCTTGTATATCTGCTATTTTTGAATAGCCAACGCAAAGATCTAAAATTTCTCACCCGGTTAAAAGTAAGCGTCTATATGCTATTAAAAATACTTAAAGGGGAAGACCACCCATTTTCAATATTGAAATATGTCATTAATTGCCAGACCCATGAAATGGGTAGGCCTACATAAGCAAATGTCGGTCTGTCCCTTTTCTATATAAAGGGTATATATGATGATGACATGATGATGACATGCCTACAAAAGGCATGATGTCATAAATGATGATGACAGACAGGGGGTCTGGCACAACCAGGTTGACCTGGTCTAGTATACCTTAGAGGAGTTGTGTGGAAATAGGAAAAAGTTCCCCCACTTCTGTGTTCCCTAGAACTGGAGGATTGATTTTGGGGTTTGTATTGTAAAGTACAATGTGTGATGTCATCAAGTTGTACTTTACAATGCAAACCCCCAAATCCATCCTCCAGTTCTAGGCAACACAGAAGGGGGGGAACTTTTTATCTATTTCCACACAACTCCTCTAAGGTATATTAATGACACAGTTCATTATTGAAAATGGGTGGTCTTCCCCTTTAAGTATTCCAAAGTAAAATGGCAAACTAGATTTTCTAATTAATATGATATCAATGCATGCACAAAAGTATCTATAACCTTGTAAACATTAGGGCTTAAGTGGTTCATTCATTAAGTACTTTTCCCCTTCCTAAAATGTAGTGGAGTGAAAATCCAAAGTATTCAAAAAATAAGTAAAGTACAGATCCTCAAAAAATGCACTTAAGTACAGTACAGTAACTTTCCACCACCGACAATCAGGGACCCTCCTTTGAGATTACCACTTATCCTGCAGCCTTAAGACCCCACAAGACCTACTGTACTTCCACTGAGAAAAAATGAAGCTCTCTGACTAGAGATGCGCTACAGTGAAAACAAACACGGCTCGTTTTGCTTTTGTTTTACTGTGCCTGAAAGCAATTAGCGCACATCCCCCTGGAGCCTTAAGAGCAACGCTATAATGCTCCACTTACTACCGTGAGTTTCTGCTGGGATGTCCTAATTAGTAGCTAGTGATAAAGACTCAGTTGTTTGATAATGTTGTGTTTTATGTAGTGTCAAGAAATTACAGACATTTTTATTTTGTCCTTAAAGGGATAGTTCACCCCCAAAATGAAAATTTCTCTATGGATTACTCACCCCACAGAGACTTGAATTCATGGATTTTTTTGTTGTTGTTTTTGTTACATTCCTAAGCCAATAATTTGAGGAGATGTTTTGTGTCTCCGTAGCATAGGGAACAAAGCAGTCTCTTTGTGTCTCCATAGGGAACAAAGCAGTCTATTTGTGTCTCCATAGGGAACAAAGCAGTCTCTTTGTGTCTCCATAGGGAACCACTGCTGGTTATCAAATTATTGGCTGAGGAATGTGACCAAAACAAATAAATGAAGAAAAAAAAAATATCCCTTTAAAGAGGTGTGTCTAGGAGGTTAACAGTACTTCATTAGACCCCCTGGTGTGGTTGATATGAGCAATTATGTATTGCCTTTCTATTTGGGTTTTAGCTGTAGGTTGCCACCTTGTGGGGTCAAACGTGCCAGTCCAAAAACACAGATACTTATTACATCACAGAATCAACCCCTCCCCTACATTCACCCAACATACGTGGGTGTGGCTAACTTCAGCTGGGTCACCACACACCATGACAACCACGCATACCAATGAACTGGTGGGTGTGGCCACATAAAATCATCATTTTAACTCTTTCTGTACACTTTTTTGGAAAAAATCTTCCTCCTAGTATAATCATAATAGTAGATAATCATGTTTTATAGGGGGGGAAAATCATGGCACCCCATCTTTAAAGATCAGCTTTGTCTCTAATAAGGCCATTGGATGTGACTTGTCCTTTAAAGGTTTTGCTTTTGCTATATTTAAGCCCTTTCATGTGGCTTTGAAGAAGCTGGTTCTGAAGATTGCAATGTCTGTATTTTTCCTTGACAATTTTCCAAAAGAGGACAGAGACAAGGTCATTGACATGGCATGTACCATATACAGCAGCCCTTCTGCTCTTACGTCATAATCGGGGTGGGAAACCAATAGTTATATTGGGCTCAGTGGCAATAGTTATATTGGGCTCAGAGCTCAGTGGCGTTTTGAAGCATGCAGAAGTAGCTAATCCAGGTGCATTGTGGGGGAAATTGGCACATAATTATGTGCCAAGATTTGTTACGCAGAGACGTAATTACGTCACGAACGTCACTCGACGTCCATTGAACCCTATTGTGTAGACCCCAGCGGCGCGCTCTTATGCTCGTGCATGTAGTCGTCCGTCCCCCCCCCCCCCCCCCCCCCCCCCGCCTACTGTACCAGCTTTGGCCAGTAGGGAGGCTGGTTCAATATTTACAAGCCGTTCTGGGGGCGTGGGGAAACCGCACCCTGCTGGGAAGTATGACTGAAGAGAAAAATGACCTCAATGTGAATGATGCTCAATTCCCACTAGCACATGCACACCACCTAGCACTGTTATTACGCAAGTCAAACACAGGTAAAGAGCAATACAAGTTATATTTATTATACAGTACATAGCCATATATGATATATGAAGACTTCAGATTTGTGAAAAGAGCAGATATACAAACTTGTAGATCTGCTATTTTCCACAGCAGCGACACTGTTCTATGTCTATTAGCGTTCATTTATTAAAGAAAGCATAAAAAGTAATATCCCCATCTCTTCTCTGAAAAAGCCTCACAAATCTACTGTCGTGATCGTTTATTTTTGTTAGCTTATTATGACTCATGTGTTATGACTCATGAGCTACTCCTCCGAAAGAGCAACGTTTGATGTGCAGTGCAGCAATTAGAAAAAAGGGCCATTCTGGCGTCCAGGGGTGTCGCAACAAATTCTGGGCCCCGGGTACTTTAACTATTCAAAAATAGCAGATATACAAGCTCGCAGCATGGCACCGAGTGCCGCGCTGCGAGCTTGTAGATCTGCTATTTTAAGTCTTTAAGTCTTTAATCTTTCAAATCCCTCTACGTTTTTTTGAAAAAAACATAATTTATGTTTCTATGTCAGTGGTGCTCAAACCTTTTCATGTGAAGGACCCTCAAAATGATATGTATTTGGCCACTGACCCAAATCTAAAAATATTTAGTTCCAGAGACCCCCCCAGAAGCAAAATTTGAGTTACAAATGTACGCTTAAAAAATACATATATTCAAAGATTTGCACACATTTTCACAACTTTAAAAAAAATAGCAGATCTACAAGCTCGCAGCGCGGCACTCGGTGCTGCGCTGTGAGCTTGTATATCTGCTATTTTTCAACAGCTAATGTATATAATAATTAAGGCCCCTCCACCTTGGGCCCTGGTAACTCAGTCCCACTTCTCTCCCCCTTGTGACGCCCCTGCTGGAGTCCATCACATCATACACGTGATCCATCTCTGTCAGGCTGAGAGCTGGGCATGAGGCCAGAGGCAGGCTCCTTGCACTGGACAACTGAGCACTGCATGGCCCCACAGACACACACCTTGCCAACCAAGCATTTTAACTAGATTGCCTGGTGTCTTGTTTTGGCCAGCCCTCCTCTAAAAGGAATGTCTACTTTGTTACAAACGTAGCTTGAAAGTACATGGGTGCAGGACTTACTCGAACTAATGACTATTTTGGGGGAATTTGGGGGAAATTTCATTTTTATATAAAGCAAGAATAATTAGCTTCTATGCCCACGACATGTAGCATAATGACACAATGTGAACTTGTAGATTGGCTATTTTCACAATTTGTGCGTAACACCGTTGTATGACAAAGTATTTAATAGTGATTATTAATCATACTACGGTAATGGATAAAACAATTAAGATGGATACAAAAATAAAGTTGATTATATATATATGTTACAGTTAGATTGGGTAACTCAGTTAGATCGTGGTAAGAGCACTCGTTTTGTCCTTCACCACACACCCCTACCCTACCGCCACCTGGATCAATTCACTTTGATAGTCTCTTATCAGCGCACCTGTGTAATTCTGCGTAATCATCATGAGATGGCGACAACAGCCATTCACTTGTGTAGTCGCTGACATCACTCGTTTGCGACCCCTCTTTCTTTGTTTATCTACTAGCCTAGCTCAGCTGTGTTTAGCCATTAGCTTACTATGCCTAACTCTAACCCTAACCTTAACCTCAGTAAAACTATGCCTAACCCTAACCCTAACCTCCGTGGGGTGAGGCGCTATCATTCCTGCCGACGCTACGTATATATATATATGATCTGTTGATATAATATAAAATAATAGATAGTAGATATAGCCCTACATCAAACCACTTGAAGTGACCACCAAGGTTAACTGAACTGTGCGAGTGTGCAAATGGACCCTTATTGTCCTTAGCGGACCCTCAGAGTTAAATTAACACTCTTTAAATTAATAAATAGTCTTTTGCTATTGCAAAGAATATGTAAAAACTAAAATAAAAACCTTTTTTTACTAGAAGGGTGCTATCTGGCAAAAAGAGAGGTTGTTCAATCTGGCTAGGTTTTTGATGTGCTTCTGTCTTTACGTGCTTCAATTACTCACCCTGAAGAAGTCATTAGTCTTCAGTTCAATGCGCACACACACACACACACACACACACACACACACACACACACACACACACACACACACACACACACACACACACACACACACACACACACACACACACACACACACACACACACACACACACACACACACACACACACACACACACACACACACACACACACACACATGCACGCACACGGCCTTAGGTCATTAGCCCCAGGCACAGAAGGAGGTGTTTCTCAGGCCAGGGACCAATAATAAACTGAACACTTGCACACATGAACACACACAGGCACGCATACACTCTCACTCTCACAAACACACATATTCACACAGGCGCACACATAACCTTCTACACACCGTTACAGCGGGCTTTTCTCAAGGTGGAAGAAGCCATTAACGGAATCTTATTAAACCATAAAACAAGAGCGAAGTTTTCTCCGCTCCATTGACGGACCACAAACCCCTGACTCTTTAAAGTGATGCATTTTTCAAGTCTATTTAAAAACCATGTCAAATTTGTTTTTAAATCAATATTCATTCGTTTAATGTGCGGTAGCGCTCTGGGCATGCATGCCTCTCCTTTTCTCTCTCTCTCTCTCTCTCTCTCTCTCTCTCTCTCTCTCTCTCTCTCTCTCTCTCTCTCTCTCTCTCTCTCTCTCACACACTCACTCTCTGGAAGATTCATGGCAATATGAGGTCCTCACAGCAAAGAGCATTCCTTCACTACTTTAGAAATAAAACAAAATAATACCATAATAAAGACAAATGGGGAAGGAGGGGGGGGATCAATAAAGATATCGCTATACTTTAAACAACAGATCATTATTAAGGACAAAGGTTTATAAATAACTGTTAGTGAATGGGGACAATAACCGAATTACCGCAATTCTGCGGTTATGTGAGGGCTCATTAGTGCACATTTTTATATCATTTTTTTTAAATGAATTTGTTTCTGTTTTGCTTTTTTGGCTGGTGAACGTTTCACCAGCATTAGAGTCCCCCAGCCGCCCAGAGCTACAGTGAAGCGGGAGGTCACAGATGGGGATATTCCAAAACCAGCCATTAAACCACCATGAACTACAGGTAGGTTATTCGATGTAGCACGAGATTCTAGATTCAATAACTTTATAGCCGTGTCAACATAGATGATAGGAATTTGTCTTGGTTCACTCTCAGACGTAAAACATAAGACATAGAACAAGGACAGGCTAGCAGCACACCATATACAAACACCCATAAACACACAAAAACAAAGCACTAGTCGCCAGTTTAGTAGTGCAGTTCATGCAACAATGCTAAGTTAAGTTATACATTTGCAATAAGTCCTAACAGTGCTACAGTAACATAAACAACCGCAACCTGGTATACGTATATACGGTATACGTATATATCCGGCATAATGTTGTAGTTTCCAGGCGCTAGCAACAATGGGCATGTGCGAATTGAGCTGTGACGTCATTGTTTCTTCAAATCTTCATTTTGCTTGTCTACACGGTTCTACTGAAATTGATATTTTTGGTAAAATAAAACTACAAAAATCTAAATTTGTGTGTGTGCCACGTGTAGAGGAATATGTGTGTTTTGCAAAATATCCATGCTGGCGTGGACATGGCCTCATGCAGTCACAGAGAATGTATTCATCAAAGAGCTTTCTTGGGAAATCCACTAACTAAATCTTTAAAACGGAACAACATTAGCAAGTCATTGTTACAAGAGGCAAAATCCACCATGCCCGGGCTCCATATGACTGACAGTGAGTCCCAGGTTCGATTCCCAGCCAGCCAGACAATTTGCTTTATGTCTGTCCCGTATTTTCTCTCTGTGTTTCCTGTCTCTCCACGTTGCACCTATCAAATAACCAACCTTTAAATAGGCGTTTAAATTGCAATAATTGTGTGTTGTGTGTGTTTGGGAACCACTGACCTGGAGCCACTCTGTGGGCTTGTATACTTTTTTAGATTAGTATTTAAGTTCCTGCCATACTTGTTGGCGACTTGCTTTCTCCCAACCCCCGATGCCCCCCGTGTTACCTGACTGAGTCAAGCTCCAGAGCCCGCAAATATAATTTGAGTGAAGCCGATGTGCTTATGGCCCCCTCGGCGATCGCGGTCACTCATCTCCTGACTCTAGCTAAAGGGGATTTGAGGCTCCACAGGTCTATCAGACACATTATTACCATGTGCTGTCAATCAGCGAGCACTGCTCCCCTAGCCCATCCTGTGAGGCCAGGGGTGTCACACCAAATTCTGGGCCCTGGGTACAAGGATTCACTGCTGAATGTTCTTCATAGGGGGAAGGGGGTTTAACCCATTTAGACTGGGGGCGCATTATTACGCATTATTTTGTGCTTTAACTATTGAAAAAGCCAGGGGTGAGATGCCGTGGGCTCGAGCCCAGACTTATTTAGCTGCACGCACATGAATCATCACGTCACGAATTTAGAGGGGCACCACTTCTAAAATCCATATCACACGACTGCTCACCACTGGCACTCACTGAGTGCCGCGCTGCGAGCTTGTAGATCTGCTATTTTTGAAAAATCATGAAAATTTGTCCAAGTCCATGAATATTAGGACCCCCAAAATTATATGTAGGCTATTTGGCCACGGACCCCCTTCTCAAAATATTTCGTTCCAGGGAGACCCCACCAGAATCAAATTTTGAGTTACAAATGTTCGCTTAAAAAAAAATGCAGCTATTTTTCAATAGTTAAAGCATAAAATAATGAAGGCCCCTCCACCTTGGGCCCTAGTAACTCAGTCCCACCTTTCCCGCCCTTGTGACGCCCCTGCCCAGCGCTATGTGAGGCTGTGTGTGCTCTTATGGAGTCCTCTGTGGTTGACAGCACAACTCAATCTCCCCATCAAGAGAGCACAGGGCGGCCTCATCTGCCCACCGCCTCACATTATAATGGTCAAGCTGTCAGAGATGATGAGCACCGTACCGTTCTGTCTGTGTCTGTCTCTCTGTTGAGGTTCATACTGGACCCTATATAAGCGATAAAACCGGGTTTAGCCGGGTATTCATTTAGTGTACACTTCAGCGAAAAGTAAATCATATTTAAAAGCAGTTCATATAATTGTTCGCTATTCACTAATAGGTAGGTAGTAGGGCATTAACGGCTTGTGATTTTTGCAAGTCGACTCGACTCAGTAAAAAGTTGAGTTGAAATCGACTTGCGTCGACTGTGTGAACGGGGACAAAACCCGAAAATTACTTACCGCTGAACTTCACAGAATAGCCTAAAGCGATCCTTTCTCCCTTAATATGGCCTTTGTTTTTATTTTAATATTATAGATGCCATTGCAAGCCTCACCATTGTATAATAATAATCCTAATTCCTACATAATGTAGGATCCAACACATGAAGTTGATCGTTAATTAATGTCTTTCATTCCATTGAAAAAACACAGTCAGAAAAGGATTGAATCATTCTGTCCTTGACAATAAGCAATCCTACTGTTTGAATGCTGTACACACACACATGGAGCAAAAGGATAAAAATAAGAAGAAAAAAAAAACACAACAACAACGCTTTGGGGGAATGTTATTGGTTGAACAGTCCACAGCTACGCAGGGATGCAGAATGGAACAAAGCATTTAAGAATAAACAGGGGTTTATTTGTACCTGTGTCACTCATGCAGGTAACCACAGGCAAAGACTGTGCAAACACAACAATACAAAAATAGGCTGTGTTGCTGTCAACATGAACATGACAACCATCGACATATGAAACCTCATGTTCAAAACTGTAACTTTTCAGAATTCAGATTCAGATTCAGAAAAATAGCTAATATCTAAAACAGGGATGGGCAACTTTCAACTCATTTCGTAAATGAATGTCTCACTCCATCATTCTACTGTCAAGTTAAACATAGCCAAGCCCCGATCAGGGTTTTTTTGCTCCCGATCCGATACCGATCAAATATTATTGCTTCCGATTCGATCTCGATCTTTCCCGATCCGATCTTTTGGCAAGGCATTAAGAAGAAAAAAAAATTCTATTCATTCTATCACTTGGTTCTCAACCTTTTCAGGCCGTGACCCCCAAAATAATCATATTTTAACTGGGGACCCCCGACCCTGAAGAGTTGAGGAAGTATATTTTGTATAACACGGTTCTATTGTGAAAATAGCAGATCTACATGCTCACAACGCCTCGCAACGCGAGGAGTTGTGAGCATGTAGATCGGCTATTTTCACAATTTCTGGCTTTAATATTTGACAATTTGGCCAATTTTATTTTTCAACTTTCAACTTTCCCTGGTGGGAGTCGACTGATTGATTGATTGATTGATTGATTGATTGATTGAAGACTTTATTAGAAGTTTGCATAGGAAAAGGTACAGTTTTATGACCGTACAGTTCACTGGTACAAGGTCTACTAAAAGGAGATCCATGAAAAGACTAAGCTTATTTCCACTGGAAACCATTGAAGTATCTCATATAACTTGTGTAATGAAGTCGACTGAGTCGACTTGTCAACTTTTTGGTTAATGCCCTATAGGTAGTGAGTGCTTGCTGATATTCAGTACAGTATGAGTTACTCTAAATAACTAGAATTATCTGTTTTTTTTATAGTACCATAAGCATGTCTTCACAGGAAAGGTAGAACCTAAAGTTCTAAAGTTAACTACATAAACCCTAGCGGTGGGCAACCCCCAACATAATAATATTTTAACTGGGGACCCCCCACCCTGACGAGCACTAAGAGTTGAGGCATTACATTTTGTATAACACGGTTCTATTGTGAGCATGTAGATCGGCTATTTTCACAATTTCTGCCTCTAATATTTGACAATTTGGCCAATGTTTAATTTCTCATTTTAGAGGTATTAAAAAGTCCTTAAATTGTCACTTTAGAAATGTGCAGATACCCTCTGTACACTTAAACTTTATGTTGGTTTGTTTACTGTTGAGGGAGAAAACAATATTTCACATTAAGTGAATCATCTGGGAACCCTCCCCAAAAAATATTTGGGGACGGTTGAGAACCACTGCTGTAGGTGATCATTTGGCAAAAATATAGGATAGGATCATTTCTGCAAATAGATTTGGTGTAGAGGGAAATAAGGAGGGGACCAAGTATAGACCGATGGGGGACAATAGTGAGCTCTATTTTCTCCTATCTTCTTCCCGACTATATATGTGTGGGTAAAGGAGGAGGCAGGCCAAGTGTGGACCCCTGCAGGACTCTGGTCAACGGTGTACTGTACGTACTGTATATAGGATTCATGTGGTCAGGAAATTAATGTTGCCCTTCTCCATTTCACAAACCTAGATTTGCAGGAACTTCAATTAATATTGTACACCTAGCTATGGATTTACATTTTTCTCACACATTAGTCAGCATTTGACCATTATTTACAGTCACGCGTTGGCCCATTTTGCTGTTTTATAACTCCACCCCCTTGTGCATGACAAATTGCCAAATGAATTTTCACCACTTTCAGCCCTTTTTTTGTGCATGTCATTATAGGCAAAAAATACAGCAAATACAGATCTACAAGCTCACAGTGTCCTATGGGTTTAGCTTGTAGATCTGCTATTTTCCCAACAGGTGAAAATAACCTGTCCTGTACAACACTATCTACAGTGATGGGCAGTAGCAAGCTACAAGTAGCTAAGCTACAGAACTTAACTACATTTCTAAGTAGTGTAACGGAAATTTGCTACATTTCTCTGGGGATATCAGGGTAACTAGTAATGTAGCCAAATAGCTTGCCCATCACGGTTGGGAAAAATAAATAAATAAATAGACCAGTCACTTGCAATAATGTCTCCAATAGTGAGGGGACATTCAAGAGCCCCCCAGGGGGATCCCCAGATGACAGAGAAGTGACAATTTGAGGAAAAGTAGTGTCGATTTGGCCAGCTACTTTTGCCATGTAACTTGTAGCTTAGGTAACTACATTTCTTTGGGGATAGCTTCGCTGTAGCTTTAGCTATATTTAATTGAGTTTAACTTGTAGCTTAGGTAACTACATTTTTCAAGTAGCTTGCCCATCACTGACTATGTAGCATATTGTTGCTGTATGTTTACTTTTCTTTTTTTTTATATGGTTAAATGGTGAAAATAGCCGATCTACAAGCGCAGATCGGCCATTTTCATTACTTTTGTGTGACACTCTTGTATGATGAAGTAGGCCAGGGCATTCTTTTACAAGGTTTCAATAAAAGGTTTCTGCACAACACCATCGATATCCAGCAACGCAGCTTTTAGCAAGAAATAAATACACTTTTTAAAATAAATATTCAACTGCCTTTGGGACTCTATGCAAATCACCGGAATACATACTGTAATAGATCATTTCATTTCATAGTTCGATTCAGCTTTGTTAATGTGTTAAATTTAATACATTGTTCAATGAGCTGGGAGTCAAGGTCAAATATGGATTTGCAAAAATTAGTTGAGAATCAGAAGCCTCTGAGAACGCTTTGGGGGAATGTTATTGGTTGAACAGTCCACAGCTACGCAGGGATGCAGAATGGAACAAAGCATTTAAGAATAAACAGGGGTTTATTTGTACCTGTGTCACTCATGCAGGTAACCACAGGCAAAGACTGTGCAAACACAACAATACAAAAATAGGCTGTGTTGCTGTCAACATGAACATGACAACCATCGACATATGAAACCTCATGTTCAAAACTGTAACTTTTCAGAATTCAGATTCAGATTCAGAAAAATAGCTAATATCTAAAACAGGGATGGGCAACTTTCAACTCATTTCGTAAATGAATGTCTCACTCCATCATTCTACTGTCAAGTTAAACATAGCCAAGCCCCGATCAGGGTTTTTTTGCTCCCGATCCGATACCGATCAAATATTATTGCTTCCGATTCGATCTCGATCTTTCCCGATCCGATCTTTTGGCAAGGCATTAAGAAGAAAAAAAAATTCTATTCATTCTATCACTTGGTTCTCAACCTTTTCAGGCCGTGACCCCCAAAATAATCATATTTTAACTGGGGACCCCCGACCCTGAAGAGTTGAGGAAGTATATTTTGTATAACACGGTTCTATTGTGAAAATAGCAGATCTACATGCTCACAACGCCTCGCAACGCGAGGAGTTGTGAGCATGTAGATCGGCTATTTTCACAATTTCTGGCTTTAATATTTGACAATTTGGCCAATGTTTAATTTGTCATTTTAGAGGTATTAAAAAGTCCTTAATTTTTCACTTTCGAAATGTGCAGATACCCTCTATACACTTAAACTTTATGTTGATTTGTTTACTGTTGAGAGAGAAAACAATGTTGCACATTAAGTTAATCATCTGGGGACCCCCCCAAAATAATTTGAGGACCCCCCTGGGGGTCCCGACCCACAGGTTGAGAACCACTGAGCTAGTTGACAGTGCAGAGAGACATAATTGCCTTCCTTTGATCCATTAGCAAGGGGCCAATTACTACTTATTGGCATCAGCTGCCAGCTGTACACAGAGTCTGACACAATCACCTTCCCTCTGCAGTGCTCTGTCTGTCTCATTTCTCCAAAAGCCCTTGAATATGATTGAAAATGATTAAGGATTACTGTGATTATTGTAAGCTTACATTTCATATCGCATTCACCTTACCTGTAACTTTCAGTACTCCCAGAAAATATTTTTTTGAAAAAAAAAAAAAAAAAAACTTTTTTTTTTTTTCGATTTTTTTCCCCCGATCTCCGATCTTATAAAAACGGCCATATCGGCGGCCGATCCGATCACGTGATCGGGATCGGGCAACACTAGCAAGTACTGTAATCGTTTTGGTATGTACAGTATGTACAGTAGCTGACTGGGATTTTTGAAGACCGTAGCCCTGAGTGCAGTTCTAGTTATTATTATTATTATTTCGGTCGCCAGTTGCCCATGTATGAGCTAAAAGCTCAAAACGTGTTGCGATGTGACACTTTTGTATGACACTGTAGTATGCTGAAGAAGGGCAATCATTAAGAAAAAACATAAAACTTAAAATATGCACACATAGGTTCATGCCCGACAGCAACAATATTAATAACACTGTATATACACTGTAATAATCTGAGGTTAATGAAATAAATGAAGTTAACATACTGCAGGTAACAATTGCAGGCTTAAAAACCTATTTGGCAGCAAAGAGGGATTTGCACAATAAAGGCGGCTACATAAGATCCAAGGAAAGTTGGGGGAGAATGAAGGTGTTTTATACTGCCACAAAACTCTTCTGTGTTCTTACGTTCGACCCCGCCGAATCTGCTCAATATCTGCCAAACAACACCGCAACACCATCGTTCACTGCCACAGAAACATTGTGTAGACACAGAGCCAGGCCTGGAAGCGGTGGGTTTAACACCTGGATCTCCCTCTGGGAAATTTGTCAAGGCCATTTCTTGCGACAGGTTGTGTTTATATGCGTGGCCACTCA
>NC_137815.1:38482934-38543474 GCF_963921795.1 Nannobrachium achirus
TGCATACGTATGCCCCACATTTTAGCATGGTAAACGCGATAAAACAATAGAACGAAGCAAATGAAAACATTTTAACACTCACTTTTTCTTTTCCCTAATTACAATCTAAAATATGAACCCTTGTTGTAAAAAAAACAAAGTTGTCCTTTAACAACCACTGTCATATACAGCAGTGGCTTTTCACATCAAGGACCATTATTTATTCAGCATTTGAGCCACAGACCACCATTTGATGAGATGTACAGTAGCCTCTCAGACCCAAAACATATACGATTTTGTGAAGATTTTGTTCCCACAATTCAATGCTGTTTTGATGTGTTGCCATAGGATAGATTGATCAAAATAACAATTATTCTGCATTCTCTAATTGTATAGACTTTACTGTAAATTAAGTAATACAACTGTTTAACCATAATTTAACTCTTGAGAGCATACAGAGCATAAGTTTCCCCTTAAAATGTTAAAAAATAAAAAAAGAACAAGATATCCAGCATGTACACTTTGTTAAGAAGTGAGTTATTTGTTGACTTTTAGCCTGGTCGGGGCTGATGTTCTGCGCGCCAGCACCGATGTTATTGTCCCGGCAGCGCCTGTGTCTATTAGAGAGAGAGAGGACTGCTTATCTCTCGGGTGAAGTCAACCACAATAGGCCTCGTCTGGCGGGCGCGGCGCACGGGGTGACAGAGACAGATGCCACATCATTAAGGAATATTAGTGGGCTCTGCCGAGCAGACCCGGCTTCCACAAGGCCCCGGGAACAGTTCAATAAGAGACAACATCACAGAGAGAGAGACACAGACAGAGACAGAGAGATACACAGAGAAAGAGAGAGAGAGAGAGAGAGAGAGAGAGAGAGAGAGAGAGAGAGAGAGAGAGAGAGAGAGAGACACACACACAGAAAGAGACAGATAGATACACAGAGAGAGAGAGAGAGAGACAGAGAGAGATATACACAGAGACAGAGACAGAGAGAGAGAGCTACAGAGAGAGAGAGAGAGAGAGACAGAGACAGAGACTGAGGCCCCGGCTACACGGAGCTGGATTGTTGCTGGATTGTTGATATCTAGACACTTTTTTGTAGAGACAGAGACAGAGACAGAGAGAGAGTCAGTACTAGCCTGGAAACCAGACAACTCTGCCATTGCAACAAAAAAAAAATGGTCTGGCACCGCTCAGTTGTGATTGAATTTTGCTCCCTCCGAAGTAGTGAGGGACCAATCAGTGCTCAGTATTATGCAAATGTGGGGCGGGTTTATCACAAGAGGCATTTTTGTTAATTTGGACCTTGGAAATGCAGGTTCCAAAATGGGGGGTCCGCGGGCTGATAATTGTCAGTTTGGGGGTCTTTGACATGAAAAAGTTTGAGAACCACTGGTCTAATGTTCCCCCGAGAATATAGGTGCTGGGATGCAAGTGGTTATCAAAAGTGGCATTTAAAAGTTTTAAGCGTATATTTAGATCCGCTTAAAACTGTTCATAACGTCCCATCCCAAGCAAGGACCTTCAAAACCCCACTGCAAACTGTTGGTATGTGACGGCTATTTTCAGTGAACGCTAGCTCTTGCAGACACTCACAAGCCAGCTATAGCTCAAGTGTCCAGCCAGTGCATTCAACAAGCTGTGTAGTGAACTGTGGAATTGGGAGTGAATTACATCACAGAGGGATCAGATATCTAAGCTATCAGGTCAACAACGAGGACCACTGGCCGGGCTGCACTTACCTATACACCACAGAAAATACTGAAGTAGGGATGGGACGATATGCAAAATTCATGTCACGATTATTGTGACCAAAGAAATTGCGATTTACGATGTTATCGCGATAATCATAATAGCCCCAACATCCATTATCCTGGGGTAGAATGTTTGCCAAAAAATAGCAGATCTACAACCTCACAACATGTCGCGATGCGTTGTGAGCTTGTAGCTTGTGAGCCCAGGATAGCATTGAAATGTCCTTGAGCAAGACACACAAGAACTAAACGCTTCCCATGAGGTAGCTTCCACCATCGGTGTCTGAATAGGGATGGAGTTTGAAATACAAGCCCATTACAAACTAGATAACAAACGTATCGAGAACCAGTAGCAATAAGCTTTGGGCTTGTCAAGCCTGTCGTCGAGCATGGCGGCCCATGACGACGCGGTGCGATGCGATGCGATGCGACCGTAGATCGTCTATTTTCGGAGAGCGTTTGCATATTATGACATGATGATGCCCTGAGTAGGGATGCTACGGGGTTCACGCGGGTTAAATTTGTCAAAACGAATCTGAAACGTCAAAAAGAGCGAGCCTTTGCCTGGAAGCCATAAGACACGTAGAGAGCACGCCGCATGCGGGGCACTCATCAAAGACAACACAAGCTACAGTAGGCTAAATATTTACACGCCGTGCCTCAGGGACCAGTTGAGATTATGGAGAGGAGGAGGGAGGGAGGGGCTCCTGTAACAAGATCAGAGGGATTGTCAACTGGTAATGCAGGCAGGTCCTGACAAAGGAAAACATCAGCACACCCAACCGCAACCACACACACGCGCGCACGCACGCACGCACGCACGCACGCACGCACGCACGCACGCACGCACGCACGCACGCACGCACGCACGCACGCACGCACGCACGCACGCACGCACGCACGCACGCACGCACGCACGCACGCACGCACGCACGCACGCACGCACGCACGCACACACACACACACACACACACACACACACACACACACACACACACACACACACACACACACACACACACACACACACACACACACACACACACACACACACACACACACACACACACACACACACACACACACACACACACACACACACACACACATTGTATTACTATACTGTACTTGTGAGGACATCAACATTGTAATAAGAAATTGCAGAACCACAAGCTCAAGTTGTGAGTTTGCGACTGGCTATTTTCTGGCCCGTGACACCGGATCTAAGTATCAACGGTAAATGGTGCATTTTTATAGCGCCTTTAACCAATGATACAGTGATTACAATGATTGTGCCACCCATTCACACAGACATTCATACACGGATGGCGGAGGAAACCATGCAAGGCACCAACCTGCTCATCGGGGGCAACTAGGGGTTCAGTGGTGTCTTGCTCAAGGACACTTACCACCAACTCTGGGGGAGCGCAGGATCGAAGTAAAATTTTGAGTTATTTATACTTTACTTGAGTATTTCCAATACTTTTACTTCTACTCTACTTTAGTTACTAGTTACTTTGCAGATATAAATTATAATATTGTAAAGCATAAATTAACCACACCAATTTAGCCCTATTTTATACCTAGGCTATTTTCAAACATTTCAAACATTTTGATGCCAACACTTTCATACTTTTGCTCAAGTATACACGCACACGCGCGCACACACACACACACACACACACACACACACACACACACACACACACACACACACACACACACACACACACACACACACACACACACACACACACACACACACACACACACACACACACACACACACACACACACACACACACACACACACACACACACAAAGCCCGGGGACGGGGCAGGCCTTTGCATACTATACTCAGCCCCATGTCTAATATCCTCACAGCGGAGGCTGAATGGCGTTATTCACCTGCAAGCTCCATTGTTATTCAAATATACGGCATTGTCACCGTGCATAAAACCTGCCATCAGCCCGGTGACGTTTTTATCCACAGCGACTTAACAGTACAGCTCAGCATCCCTGCTCAAGGTCCTGCGGGGGACAGTTACTAAGTACATTTACTTGAGTCTTGTAGTTGTTGTTTTTTAGTGTTTAGTGTTTTTAAAAAAAAAAAATTTTTTGGAAGCTGATGACTTTCACTCCACTACATTTTAAATAGAAATATTGTACTTTTGACTCCACTGCAAGGAAGAGACTCTTGGGACTAAAACATACAAAACATATATAGTATAATTCTCCATCCTTATATCAAATGTAGTGAAAATAGCCGATCTACAAGCTCACAACGCCTCGCGCTGCGAGGTGTAGAGCCGGACCCGACTTTGAGAAGCGCTGCTCGAGTCCCAGTCTCTGTAACCAATGAGCCGCCCTGTCTAGTCCAGTCCATCCTCGTCATCATCAGCCTCCGTGGACCCAACTTGTCACATTTATTACAGAGGTGTATGGGGAATAGAGAGGTAAGTTATCATTTCTGTATTATTACGGGGCTTCCATAACTGTGGGATTATAAAACTCAGTGCCATGACTCGTTCAATCATCATACATAACAGTGCAGGTCAGCTGACCACGGGACTTCAGATCGGATCAAAAGTGACTTTGACCTTGGACGGCGTGTCCGTTGTGTTCCATCCATCTGTGCTGCCACAGACGCTGAAGCTTCATTTATATGCTGACCGCCGGCCTTCAAGCCAACGTGTCGTATTGCAGTGCTGGCTTGAAAATCGGTTATTTTCGGCAAGTCACGCCATCTCTGCGCGATGGAGCGTAAATCGAGGTTCAGGATTTCTTTGTCGTTGCATCTTCTGGCAATGGCCTAGGCCAGTGGTTCTCAAAGTTGGGTCCAGGGACCCCCAGGTGGTCCTTGAGGCACAAAACATTTTTCAGATGGGGGTCAAATACTGTACATTAATTTGAGGGACCTTGAAATGAGAAACTGGAGAAACACCCTAGACAGGCAGTCGGGGGTGGGCGTGCACGGGGAGAGTACAGTAGCATATTTCACAAGCGTATTTATTTCGTTTTCTTTCCTGGCCTGTTCATTCATATGCCTGCTTGTCTGGGAGAAGCAGCTAAATTAAGCTCGTCTCACAGATTCTCCAGACAGAGAGACAGTGTTTATGCCAACATAAACTGTACAGCACATAAACTGTGAGTGAGCTGACATCTGATATCCAAGCCAACACACAGGCTGTATGTACACAAGCACCAACCCAGCAGACAAACAGGACCAGCTGGACAGATGGAGCCCAGAGGCTTTCTCTTAGCGACTGACTCTGTATTCATTCATTAGACCCTCGTCAGCACAACCAAGGGTCACAGAAGTATAGCTTATAGCGAGAGAGAGAGAGAGCACAACAAGACCTGCTCACTGCCAGCCAACCAGACACACAGAACCGAGACAAATAGAACAGCAACTTCCTGTATCTGTGTGTGGGCACAGGCGTAATTTCAGATAGAAATAGGGGTGGCAAAAAAGTTACCATGTCCCATTTCTAAAATAGCGTCGCCAAGCGACACGCTGAGAGCTTGTAGATTTGGATCTTTAGCTTGTAAATCCACTATTTGGATCAGTTTTAAAACACTGATCAAAATTACAACGTGTCACATTAGATGGACAGGCATAGATTGAGATGATTAATCTGCAAAAACAATTCAGAGCTGGGGACAATTCATCAAGCACTTTACGCCCATATTACCATTCTTCAAAACCTAAGCCACGCAATCTTCACAACATTCTGACTAAAATGGCTTTTTTCAGATGGACGAATCAGTATTTATCTTCTTTGTTATCGACCTTTCTCTGTCCAAGAAACGCCCTCTGGCGAGCTCTAGAACCAGTAAACGTAGGATGTTCGCAAGATCTGCCGTCAGCCTGTGCACTTACTTACTTTGGGAGGGCATTTTGTGTACCATTTCGCCCCTTGTTGCGAAGCGTGGGCTGGGCGATCTTCCTAAAGTAAGCATATTTGACACAGACTGCACCATTCTGAGCCAATCTACAAGCTCTCAACGTGTCACTATTAGGGATGGGACGATATGAAAATGTCATATCACGATTATTGTGACAAAATAAATCGCGATATACGATATTATCGCGATAATTAAAATCCATTATCTTGGGGCGGAACATTTGCCAAAAAATAGCCGATCTACAATCGCATCCCGCCGCGCTGTGAGCTTGTAGATCGGCTATTTTTTGGCAAAGACATTTGATAAAGTGAAAAAAACTGTATCAAGTACCTATATTATAAGTACCTTTTACCAATTATAGAGGGTTTAAGTGGTACCGGATATACAGCTCGGCAAATAAAAGGTGAATTGATCCCAGTGCATGACGGAGGGCGATATCACGATCAATTAAATCTTTGTGTTTTTTATCACAATAAACGATAATATCGCGTATCGTCCCATCCCTAGTGTCACTATGCAAGCTTGTAGATAGTCTATTTTTGGAGGTTTGACACATTTTGTCTACAATGTTTGTACCTTGTACTGTACCTATTTCTACATTCAGAAAACGCTACTATTGGTAAACAACTGCCAGTACAGCTGAAGCTAACAAACTAAAAAAAAGCTGGGCCTGATGAAAAAGGGACAACCCGCCACGAGACCACGGTCTGTTATTGCATTTCATATCGCCATTTCATTATCCATCCATCCACGCACCCTATCCGATCTAACTGTACTCCGTTCTCCAAATAATGGGAAAACGGGGATGCAATATATTATTTGTTTGCCGGTTAGATATGGCTGTCATTAATCTAACTTTTGCACGTTGTCGGCGGAGATATTGCTGACACGCACTCATTCACGGCGACAGACCTTACGGGTCTGATTTTCTGACTTTTGTGTGAGCGCCACCAGCAAGCAGCTAAGTATAAATCAGCCGTTAAACGTTCACTCAGGGTTTTTGCTGTGTCAGTTATCCCAGAGTTGAGGTTCATAATAGCGCCGCTGTCGGGTGGAAACCTTTGACTTTTCAGGAAATGGATAGGAAAAAAAGAACCTGCGTTCCAGTGGATCCAATGTACCGTAGTTACTAGTGATTAGTGATGCGCGGGCCGACCCGGTGCCCCCACCCGCCCGCCAACCCGCCCGCGTGCGGGTGGGTGGGTCAAGGTTTGAGACTCAATATTGGCGGGCGGCGGGCGGGCGGGTTATCACCACTCTCATGTGCAAAAAATAAATAAGAATAATCACCTGTTCTTATTTGCCTTTTATTCTTAATAAGAGTAGTCCTATAAGAATAAGAATTTAATGTTTGAATACGAGCATGAGCGAGCGAGCATGTTTTAAAATGCGCCAGAGAGGAGCGAGGTTTCTCCTCCGCTCCTTGGTGCGAGGACCGTCCCAATTCCGCTCCTGTTGGGCCCGCGAACCGCATTTTGCCAACATTTGACACAACGTGAGCACAGCAGAAGAATGCACAAACAATTCAGCAGGATTTCACTTACCGTATGTGTCTCTGTCATCCACACAAGTCCGTTTATAGCTAAATACTTTGTGTCGGGTAAGTTATAGACTATAACCAGCCAGTCAACGGATACGATTTGAAACACAACTTTCGCAAGTGAGAAGGATTTTTTGACTGAATGAACCAACCACGCTCGCCTCGAGAATTAAAAAAAGTATAAAAGCTATTTGAGATGTTTATAGATTAGAATCTTTACACACCTGCTCCCAAATAATTAATTATATAATTCCAGTTCACTGCGCATATATTATGTAGGTCATTTCAATTAAGCTCTCGCACTCAATTGTGTCAGCGCTCGTCTGAAAAGAGTCGAGCAGCTCCCGCCTCCCTTAGTTTAAACTAGGTTATAAAATGACATATAGGCTAGCCTATATAGAATAGATTTTCAGCCAAGAAGTGAATGAAAACGTAGGCCAGTGCTTTCTTATTGTCCATGCTGGATTATTATTTCTTCAAATTGACTGCATCCATCCTGGATCACACAATAAGAGGTAGGCTAACATCCAGGTCTTTATTATCCATCATGCTTTCAAATCAAACAAAGTAATCACTCATAGGCCTATGTGTGATGTGTGAGACCAAGTTTAACATCTTAAACATCACATGCTGCGCATCCAAAGTCAGCCGCCTCTCCTCCTCTTTCCTCCTCCTGTGTGTCTCCGCTCTCATATAGGCTACTAAATTGAACAGCCTTTCGGACTTTAAGTCACTCGGACTTTAAGGCCATCGGAAAATCACCATGCGCCCACCTCGAGTCGCTCCCATGATCCCATCTCTCCAATCTGGTGAATCAATAACCAACAGAATGTAATATTGTCCGTCTTTTGCTGTCTGCGCTGTATAAATATGATTGACATAAAACCTGAAACGCCATTCTTCCCCGACGATGCCCCAGAGAGAATGAACGTCTTTGAATGAATGTCTTTTAGGCTAAACCCCAATTTGAACAACACGTTTGTTTATTTAGCCCATGACAATATTGTGCTACTGTAAACCTTTCTGTAAAGCGACGTTGGGTACTTAGAAGAGCCGTATACAGATGAGCTATTCTGGAGATGATATACCATCTTTTTTTTAATTGCGGGTTGCGGGGCGGGCGGATTCGTTGATTTGTATATTGTTCTGCGGGGCGGGCGCGGGCGGGTTACGTTTCGTGCGGGCTGTGGGTCGTGCGGGTTATGAAAAAAACCTGACCCGCGCATCACTAGTAGTTACTCTTTAGTCACAAGCTCTGGTTGATACTGTTCATTGGTTGAAAGTGTATAAAACCCAAAGACACACTTTCAGTTCACTTAAAATCTGTATTTAATAAAAAAGAAAGGTAACATAACAGATCTACAAGCTCACAAAGATCAGATATGTTTGCTACTCATGTCACACTGTAGTACTAGGGTCTTCAACGTTTTCAGTTCAAGGACCCCTTAGCTGAGAGAGAGATGAAGCAGGGACCCCCCTCTATACATATTGTTTAAATGCATGATGCGTATTTTCATCGATTTCATAGATAGACTCATAGACTTGTTTGACAGCACTGTCATCAGTCTATGTTGGATTCGTGTTTTTAGTTAACTTGACCTTTCACTCTGTACTCGGTCTACTCTTTTTTTACCTCTACACCAAACCTATTTGCAAAAAATTGCCGATCTACAAGCTCAGCTTGGAGATCTGCTATTTTTGGCTAAAGTTCTCCTCAGAATAGGGATGTGAAGGTTCAAGTTGTTAATTTAAAGAATGGTCCAATCACAACGATTAGGCGGCCCCCCTGTAGTATCTCTGAGGACGCCCTAGGGGTCCCGGACTCCGTGTTGAAGACCCTTGCTGTAGTATTTAAATGAAGAAGCAGGACATTAATGTATGGGGAGAAACAAAACAAAAACAAACATTAAGACATGAAACGTGGAGATACAAGGTTTCTGCCCGACAGCGACGATAAGTGACTTGCAGAGAGGGACATGCGAGGACAAAAAGAAGATGTTCACTCCGTTTCTCTCCTCAGCGTATTTGTCTTTTAGACAGAGATAAACTGCAGCCTTTTTATTCACTTGCTGATGGTGGGGAATTGTTCCTCCCCCCCACTCCCCCTCACACATTTTCCTCAAATAGACGGCCACAAAATATCCTGCTGCACGCGAGTCCAGCCCTCCCATCTTTCTTTTTGTGCTTTTACTTGACTTCCTCCTAGCTTCCTTCCCACCATTTTCCATTCTTCCTTCACTGTCCCCTGGCCTCCCTCTCTACCGTTCTGTTCAATACTTTATGGTTGTTCTACAGCGGCCCGTGTACTGTCACGGTAATGGCCCAGCCAGGAGCTATAGCAAACATACTAGCATCTCCCATCCCATCACATTAACTCTCACAGCAGCAGCTGCGACGTAACTCACTGCTTATAGAGACGTGTGTGCCTGTGTGTGTGTGTGTGTGTGTGTGTGTGTGTGTGTGTGTGTGTGTGTGTGTGTGTGTGTGTGTGTGTGTGTGTGTGTGTGTGTGTTTGTGTTTGTGTGTACTTTCAGCTAAGAAAAGATTCAGGTTAGGTTGAGTGGCGAGGACGTACAGTATATATACGTACGCCATGTCCGTGATTCGCTGGAAACACGCTCTCCTGCAACCCGCAAACGATCCAGGACCACAAATCCCTGAATACAATCGGAATGACGCCATCCCAACCAGTGTTGTACCCGAACGCGTTCAATGAACGATCGTTCATGAACACGTTCATATTTTGGGCGAACGTGAACTGAACGTTCTTTGTTTCCGCTTGACGAATGTTATTGTTGAACGCGTTCATTCTCACGTCTATGAACGGTGAACTTGAACTAGTTCATGTTTTAAGTGAATCCCAACATCTATCGGCCCGTCCACCTTCATGTTGTGAGATTTGGTCAAAACAAGCTTTTTTCTGTACAGACCCTAACTAAAGAACGGATGATCGTGGATACAGTATACAAGTTCTTTCCAGGTGAGTGAGAGAAAAGACGACGCGCCACCTGGTCATGTGGGTTTCGTTTACATCATGGCCACATGGCGCGTTCCTGTTGCCGGCGAAAATAAGTTAAAAACTCTGAAAAACCTGCCAGTGGCAGATGAATTCATTAATGAATACCTGCACAGAATGAGTTAGAAACCTCTTTGGTGGAAGCCAAAAAGGCCTCTATGCAAGAGAAACCCTGTATAACCTTGCGTGTTTGTAGGTCATGGTCACAACCTTGTAACAGGTTCATACTTGACACATCATGTTCCCATGAAGCCTCTCTCTGCAAATTAACAGGAGTAATCCTCAATCTCCCTGCTAAAGATCCCCTCTTGTAAAAGAATAATAGTTACAATAGTTACCTACACCTCCCATGAGGGAATTTCAGCCTTTTCAGCCCAACCCAGCTGATTCGCTGCCCACAAGGAGCACATGAGCAATTAGGGGTTAAGAGTCTTGCTCAGGGACACACGTCGACATTGCTGGCCTGGCCTGGCATCGAACCTGGGACAACCAGGGGCCCTGGTTCCCCAGGCGGGCTCCCTAACCATTCAGCTATGGCCGCCCCAACACTAAAAATACTGCAAACCAGAAAGGCCCCGTTTAGGGCCCGGTGATTCCAGGATGGTATTAAAGTGGGAGAGGTCAGTGGGGCTTTTCTTATATAATTCAGCTTGTGGGGAAGATACTGGTGGTGTTAGACATCATAATAGTGCCACATGCCCTGTTGGCTATTAAACCTTATAGACCATGCTTTAATAGAATCCAAACCAGTTCAGACGCCGGTGTCTCACACGCACAGCCTGCTTCCCCAGGTGTTTGTTCCAAAGTAACGAGCCAATTTATAGTATGGATAAAGGGGGGTGATGGCATGGAATCCACATGTTCCCCCGGCGCTTATAACTCGCTCACTTGTCGAGCCGCAGTTTCGTGTCCGACTGCGGAAAGCCCCTGCCGCCTCACCTGAGTGACAGTCGCTTATGACAGCCATTTTGCTGTGGCCCACTTATCTCTGTCATACCACAGGCAAAGAAATAGCTAGAGAAGGAGGAAGAGAGACAGATAGAAGAGAGAGAGAGAGAGGAGAGAGAGAGAGAGAGAGAGAGAGAGAGAGAGAGAGAGAGAGAGAGAGAGAGAGGGAGGGAGGGAGAGAGAAAGAGAGAGAGAGGAATCCAAAGACAATATAACTCACAGCACGGATTATGATACAAAACCCCCCAGACTGAATATTTAACCCCCTTGCCTTTTTGATAAGCGATAGGGGGGGATTTTGAATGCGGCAAGGAACTCGATTTAACCCCGCGAGGGGATGGCGGGGGGACAGTCGGTAATGTCCTACAGGCTTGCCCTTGGTGATGGCCGGACACCACCACCCCGGGCCCCCCCTCCAGCCCCCCCTCCTCAGACAGTGTGGGGCTGCCTGTCTGTGAGCCCTGATAGAGAGCGTTTCCATGCTAAGTCATTACACACGGAGCACGGCCTAATTACAGTGAGATGGCTCCCCATGTAACCTGCCAGCAGGGTCAGTGCTCTTAGAAGTGATGGCATTAGGGGGACCGCAGCTACACAAACCCTGGCCCAGAGATAAGAGAGACGCCAGGGAGGGGGGGATGTCTTTAACATGCCATGTCAGCGTGTGTGCGTGTACTGTAGTGTTACTATACTTGTAAGGCCCAAAATCAATGGTCTAGTTACGTTCGCTGGAAATGAAGCCACTTCCGGGTTCTAGTCTAGGAACAACGAGATAAGGAAAAGACGCTCAGTGACCATGGCTATGCGCCATGACACTTTCGGTGGCAAAACTCGCACCAGAAGTTCGATGAAGTTCGACTGGTTATACAGCGTGAAGACCCGCCCTCCAGCCAATAAATAGCATTCATTCGATTCATTTTCCGTGTTAATTTCTGGAACGGATATAGAAGGATATTGCGGATTTGCAATTGCTAAAAAATATGCTTCATTTACGGTCTGTAGAAACCAATAGCGTGACGCTGTCCATATATAATGAACCTCCTTTCCTCCCTTCATACCTCTCTCTCTCTCTCTCTCTCTCTCTCTAACCAGGTAGAGTAACAATGGGAGCCGGCACTAGACTGCTGGACAGGTGCTGTACTTGTCCATGGTCAACAACATCACCGGGACACTTCCACACAGCGCACCAAAATCCCCACCAAACTGGCCAGTTTCCATGGAAACGTAGCACTTAATGACCCATAACAGAGACCGGCCTGAAGTAGAGGCAGAGGAGAGAGAGAAAGACAGAAAGACATCTCGTGGAACAAAGAAAGGCAATTTAGTATCGGAGGACAGCGTGAAGCACGATTATGTCGTCAGTGTAAATGATCATTAATTTCCCTGTGTCCAGCTGGGCCAGATTAATGCCTATCTATTGTCTACTGGAGCAGACAGAACCCAGGCTTAAACGCAAACGCAGGACACCACTGGCAACACTATGCATATAACCACTGTACTGTATGTATACAGAAAGAATAATGTGTGTACATACAGCACTGTACTTTTACTTGTAACAGAGTATTTCTAGATTGCATATTGATACCTTTACATTTGTGTACTTTTCCCACCACTGGATATTTGGCATTCAACAAGAGGCCAGCACAGCACAGTGTGTGCAACATGTGTCTCATAAGTCCCCTAGCCCACCTTCAGCAACATGTGTCCTGTAACTCCCCCAAGCCCACCTATAACACATCACACCACAGCGGATCAGCGCTGGCTGTGCCGTGGAGGTGGAAAGGGAAGTGAGAGTCCCCGGTGCCGGCTCAGCGGATGACCTGCTGCAGCTGCTCTGGGCCAGGGCGCCTCTGTGCCAAGGCGGGACCAGCGTGCTGTTACTCCTCTCTGGGTGAGGTTCAGCGGGCACCGCTGAGAACTCCTTATGGGTGTAATTCTAATCTACAGCCTGGAATGGCCTGGTTTCAGTGGTAAGTAACTGAGTATATCGTCGTTGTCGGGTGGAAAGCTTTTATGTCCAAAACCGTTTTTATACATCATTTAAAAAAAGACGATTAGTGAAAATAGCCGATCTAGAAATTGTGCTTGTAGATTGGCTATTTTCACTAGTTTTGTGCTACAGTTTTGTATCATAAGGCAGTGCTTTAATTTACAAAAAAACTAATTTGAAACTTGGAGCTGCAAGGATTCTGCCGTTTTTCAGTACATAATACCTCTGAACGTACTGCACCTCAGAGGCAATTATTGTACATTTTACTCCACAACAATTATTTAACAGCTTTAGTTACTAGTTACTTTACAGATTTTACAAAACCCTATTTTTAAACTTCGGCCATTCTAAAATAGCAGAACGTTTGAGTACTTTTATTTTGGTACTGTAAGTACATTTTGTACTTTTACTCAAGTGAAAGTTTGAATAGAGGCCTTTTTATTATTTTTATGTTGTGGTATTGCTAACTTTTACTTAAAGTGGAATTCTGTAAATTTTTTAGTGAACAAACTTTTATTTTGTTCAGTCTCTTTGGTATAGTATGTTAAATTGGTTGAATTTGGTCTCCCTGCTTTTCTATTGAGACATTTAGCTTCTGTCTACCGTCTAGGTTAGACAGTATCTCGTATCTCGGGTCAAAGATCGTGACCTTTGATACGATCCAGTTTCTGGTTTGACACCAATTCAATCTCTCTCCTGAGCATGCAGGCAGGCTCTTTTAGCACAGAGGTAAAAGTCATTTCCAGAGGTGTAAAGTAACTACTAGAGATGTTACCGATCAATCGGCAATGGATCGGATCGGGCCGATCAAAGCGTGATCGGCGATAATCGGTGGTTTAGATCAAAAGGTAAATTCACCGATCCGATCCGATCGGTGCATCCGATCAACCAGCCGTTCAGTATGCCCACTTGAGGCCATTTTGGGGTATTGATTTCCACAGTGCTGAAGGAATAATTAGTTACTGCTATGATAATAAATACATAGTAATGCTGGTAAATAACTATAAGGCAAATATATAAATGAATTCATGAGTGAATTAATTATTTAAAGTTAAAACATTAACATTTAGAAAATATAAATAATATATAAATAATAACTTGATCGGATCGGTGATTGATCGGTATCGGGTGATCAACCTTTTGTGATCGGTGCTCGGTGATCGGTTCCAAAAAACCTGATCGGACCATCCCTAGTAACTACGTACGTTTACTTAAGTACTGTACTTAAGTACACCTTTAGGTTATTTGTACTTTACTTGTGTATTTCCAATTTCCAAAAATGTTACTCTACATCTCGGGTCCAAAATAAATACTGTACTTTTACTCCACTACATTTATTTGTAAACTTTAGTTACTACTGTAGTTACTTTGTAGATTTTGATCACTATTACAAACCTACAAATAACGAGCCAATACATTTAGGCCATTTGAAAATAGCCGATCTACAAGCTCAAAATGCGTCACGATGCGATAAAGGACATTCTGCATAATGAGTACTTTAACTGTTGGTATTTTAAGTACATTTTGATTCCAAAATGTTTTACTTTTACTTTATTTTGAATTCCGGACTTTTACTTGAAACACTGCTAATTTCAGTACTTCTGCAGGAGACCCGGGTTCAAATCCAGGTGCACAACAACAGTAAAGTTACATAGTGCAGCTTTAAGTAAAACAAACTCTGAGTAATTCTTCCAACCTTTGCCTGATTTGCACACATCCGGGGCAGTAATGACTCTCATCAGCACCAACACAGTGTTGTTCAGTTGCTAAAAGGCTGCAATTTCACCCCTCTTAGCGTGAAGATCATTTACAAAGAACGTTGCTGTCGGGTGGAAACCTTGTACTGTATGTCCAAAATGTTTTTTAGAACCACACCGATCTACGTGTCGTGATCGCCACGCGTTGTGAGCTCGAAAGATGAAGTCGGGTATTCATTTATGAAAAGAACTGTCGAAATATCGTCGCTGTCAGGCAGAAACCTTGGTAAAGCCCTGCTTCATCATACAAGACTGTCGCACAAAACTAGTGAAAATAGCCGATCTACAAGCATACAACACCTTGCGATGTGAGGCGTTGTGTACATGTAGATCGGCTATTTTCACTATTCTAAATACATTTTCAAATGATAAATACAAAACGAACGGTTTTGGACATACAAGGTTTCCAACCGACACGACGATGGAGATAGGAGGTTCCTGCGCGACAGTGATGATTTACCAAAAAGCTAACATTTACAGATCCATTTCACACACACACACACACACACACACACACACACACACACACACACACACACACACACACACACACACACACACACACACACACACACACACACACACACACACACACACACACACACACACACACACACACACACACACACACACACACACACACACACAAAACGATATCAACAGAGGTGTTACAGGGATCAGCTTAATTATTGAAAACACAGACACGGCAGAAAGCCTGCAGACTGTGTTTGTCTTCAGCACTTAAAGTGAGGATGAAGTTTGGTCACACACACCACGTAAACTAAACTCCAAGGAAAGTGCCTCAATTGCTTAAAGGGTCTTTCAGACCACTGCGCCTTTTCTCAGCAACTTTCTAATGCAACGATTCTCAATCCGTGGCCCAGGGGGGCCAGGGGGCCAGAATATTGCAAGAGGGACACAAAGCAACACACCTTTAGCTTGTAGATCTGCTACTTTCACAATTTTTGTATTTGAATCCTGAAAAGTATAGACTAACAGTTTTGGACATAATGAGGTTTCCATCCAACAGCGAAGATATTCTTAGAAGCGAACGCTTTCCAAATTGTCAAGTGGGCCCTCATGCTTTCATTTACGCTCCATCATACAGTACAACAGTCAGTGTTGTGTGCCAAAAAAGATCGTAGATTGCGGATTGTGATCTTGCAGAATGATTATTTTAAGTAAAGTCTTAATATGGTTTCATCCCGTCGAGAATCTTTGGTCTAAACTAGGCTTCAATTAGATCATCTACGTATTTTAGAACAGAATAGTCTGGAATAAACTGGAAAATGCTCCCCCACTGACAAGAAATGATCAGAGGCTCTTAGGATGCAAAAATAAAACAAATATGAAATAATGTTTCTAAATAAATAAATGTTTTCACCCTAAAAGTTTTCGTCGGTGTGCTTTTTCTGTTTATTCTGTACTGCAATGCTGGCCTTTTGCACCATGGCTCTATATTTGGTAAGTCTTGAGTCGGGAGCGCAAACACTATTTAAATAGGACCGAATAGCAGCTCATTAGACAACAAACTTGTCAAAGCATAATAAACGCATGGTAAATAACTGTCCGCCACGGATAACTGGGCTGTGAGCGGCATGGTATTAAGAGTACTTGTTGAGAAAATAGAAAGTAGTGGTATAATTTCTTTTATGCTTTCAGACGCTTTTGTGGACGTGACAATCCTGAATCGCTCCTATGTGAGAGTCAAAATGGCCTGAAATATTACTTTGAGTGGAAATTTCATTGGATTTAGACGGAGAGAGGAACGGCAAGTCAGAGACACAGAAAGGGGTCTTCAATCCCCCCAAAGTTGTGTGGATTAAGAGAAGACAACGTTCAAGTTGGGCCTGTCAATCAGCATTTGTGCAGAAAGGTCTTTATGAGAGCGTGGCAATCAATGTCTCGAACTACAGCTTCTCTGTGAGGACTGTTTACTACTACTGTATGTTATCGCACACGCACACACATGCACACACATACACACACACGCGCACACACAGGCACACACGCACGCACGCACGCACACACACACAAACACACACACACAGGTTTTTTGACTGCTCTTCATTGAGTTACTGGATGCAGATGCAATGCTTTGTCTCCTTCTGAGTCCAAAAGAACAGGCTAATCCCACTTCCCAGCAGCACGTAATTAATGACAAAGTAAAAAAGATCCCAACAAACAAACAAAAAAAGCCTCCTGAGGAAGGCACCTTTCTTCCTTCCTCTGGTGGGACTGTGATGGGCTGCTGCAGTAATGAGCTCTGCATGTAGAGTATGTGGTTGACCTCAACCTTGACTGAACGTGCGTCACACAGCCAGTTATGACTAAAAGCGGCTAATTTGAGTGCAGCCGTCCACTGGACTGAGGCAGACACACTATTACTGACTGGATGACAAAATGCTGTTTTTAATGGAACGAAAGGAACCGAGTGATGAGCCACTATTAGCTTGAGTTAAAGCTCCTGAGAACAAACCCAGTGGTCCAGGCGTGCTAGACTTGTGAGAGGCAAATGTCCCTCACAAGCACTACTAGGATTTGAAAATTAGACGTCAATTAGACAATTTCCTGGTCAATTTACAATTTGGGCATTTAGAGCAGACGCTCTTATCCAGACTGACTTAAAGTAGGCAAGGTAAAACACATACTGTACATCAAATGCAGAGAGAGACAGTGTAGTGTAGTGCCTCAGTAATCTAGGATTCTAGGTAAACCAAGAATCTAGCATCAATCTAAACGATCTAATACCAAAAAAAATCTGTACTAGGGATGCACCATCGGTATCGGACAGATACCGGACGATATCAGACGATATTTGCCATTTTTGGGCAATATTGGTATCGGCAAATAAAGCTGACATTAAAGGGCCATTTCACCTCTGGGACAACCCGATCTTATTTTACTGTTGTTTGGGACACGATCAACACAATCCTGAGTTTCAGCATGTACTAGTGATGCAAAATGCATCACTAGTCATGCTGAAATACTAAAATATCTAAAAACACAGATTGAACACAAAAAATAACTCAGGATTGTGTTGATCGTGTCCCTAACAACAATAAAATAAGATCGGGTTGTCCCAGAGGTGAAGTGGCCCTTTAACCGACCTGCATACGTGCATGCATGCATGCATGCGCGTGTGTGTGCGTGCGTGCATACATGCATGCATGCGTGTGCGTGCGTGAGGTGAGGTGAAGCTTTATTGACTGTTTCTGCTGAAGTGTATTGACTGAGGTGTTGGGTGGAGACTTCACAGCAGCGCCACACATTTAACAGAGGATTTAACATTGAAGACCCCCAGGGGCTGCTGTATGCAGCACTTCCATACCATAGGGTCCTAAACAGCCCTCCAACCCACCTACTGTGTAAAATAATTGCTCTGTAAATACAGTGTATCGCGTCGGATAAAGAGGGTGTTTGCTTCTCGGTAACAGCAACATATGATTCATCATTCAATAGAGCAGTGGTGTAACTAAGTACATTTACTCAAGTACAGCACTTAAGTACAATTTTGAGGTATTTGTACTTGAGAGAGATGGGGAGAGACCCACAGCAAAGGTCTTTGGGATCGGGATTCGAAGCAACAACACGCTGTCAGGCATCAGAGCCTATGTGGTATTTGCCTGGACCGCTAGGCCAGCATGCGCCCCCTATTTGCGCCCCCCTAGTTTTGTAATATTTTTGAGCGGTGCAAACTGCTCCTACATTTCACTTTGTGTGTATTAGCCACTTTGTGTGTATTAGCACAGATCTCCATGTATGGAGGCCTGTGGTCTTACACATAAAGTAACTGACGTCACAGACAGAACGGCCCATACAAGGAGATATGCATGTGTGTCGTATTTGCACCGCTCACTTCACACCGATGCGATTCTTTTGAAACAGAATCAATTGTTTTATGGTCATGATTCACCAGGGGCTTGGATGGCTTGGTTTCAGGCTTAAAACTAGACTGCACTCTGTCGAGGAGCCAACTTGCTCCTTGTGCACTCATGGCCATGCATGGCCTACATGTGCACCAGCAGAGCACGCAAGTACAGTTGTCTGTATGTATGTGGGTGGGCAAGTTGGCACTCTGCTGAGGTGCCAACTTGCGCCTTGTTATTTATATACCGTATCAGGTCACCAATAATGCTGGTCCCCTCATTGGCTGTTAACTTGATGGTCACCTGGAATGCTGGTCCATGATTGGCTACGGGTGTAAACAGACACAGATACCCGACAGGGACGCCACCGGATGCAGTACTTGCGTGGTCTGCTGGCGCAAGTAATTAACTAAAAAGATGCAATTGGAAATTGCAAGTGTGGTTGCCTATTTTATTGTCTGGGTGGCCAAATTGTCATGTGAAGCTTGACCAATCCTCAAGCTTATAATGGTGACGTCACCGAGAATGCTGCTTCCTGATTGGCTATGAGTTTACCCAGAACAAAATGATGACGTCACTCTGTGGGGGTTTGACCATTGGATGTCGTCACCGGATGCAGCTTCCTGACCACACTAATAATAACTAATAATTAGTGTTGCCTATAGGGAAACACACTATTGTTCTGTTCCGAGTTTTTGGGGTGACTTTTAGCCAATGAGGAAGCAGCATTATCGTGACGTCACCGTTATGCTGCTTCCTCATTGGCTAAAAGTTACTCTATAAAGTAACCCCATTGACTTGAATGGGAACATGCAAAAATGGCAACCACCCTCGCAAGTTCACAGAATTGCATCTTTCTAGTTTATATATATATATTTTTGGAAATCTCTATGGGAAAAATGTATGGGTTTTCAATCTGTGGCATCAAAATGGCTGCCACACACTGCCCCTTAACCTCGCTCACATTCAAGATGCCTTTAAAAATAGCTTAATATAGATATAAACAGCGGAGGGATCAGGCTGAAACCTTGGCCAAATATAGGCATGTCATACGTCATGATGACATCATAGACGACAGCCATTGAGTCACTTACAGTATTTACAGGCTGTGAGACTGGGAATGTACTGCATTAATCTATCATTCACTTTCTCAGGCAGTTAATCAAGCAATCTAGTTATTCTGCAAACATGGTCAAGGACAAGAACAAGCCCCGAGGAAAGATGTCCTCTTATGCTTATTATGTCCAGATCAGCCGACGGGATCTAAACAAGAAGAATCCCGGGCAGTCGGTCACCTTCGCAAACTTCTCAAAGACATGCTCAGAGGGGTGGAGGGACCTCAAGCGCGAGGACAAGAAGAAGTATGAGGACATGGCCCGGACCGACATGGACCGCTACAAACTGCAGATGAAGAGCTACGTTCCTCCTAAAGGCTCCAGGAAGAAGAAGCTGAAGGACCCCGATCACCCCAAGAGGCCAGCCTCAGCGTTCTTCGTGTTCATCGGCGAGAAGCGCGCCAAGATCAAGGAGGAAAACCCCGGCATCAGCGTCGGGGACATCGCCAAGGTGCTGGGGAAGATGTGGACCGAGCAGAGTCCCGAGGACAAGGCTCCGTATGAGAAGAAAGCTGCTGAGTTCAGGGACAAGTACAACGAGGAAATGGTAGCTTACCGCGAAGCAAAGAAGAACGAGCCAAAGAGCGTTGCCGCCAAGAAGAGCGCACCCAGGCGGCCAGCTGCTAGGAAGGCCGTCGTCAAGAAAGTCAGTGTGGACGAGGACGATGAATATGAGGATGATCAGGATGATGAAATCGAGGGCAGAATGACAGAGGATGAGGATGATGAAGGAGAGGAGGAGGATGACTCCAACGAGGAGGATGACGAAGAGGACAACTGGAGGAGAAGCTCCAAGTAGATTGGAGGGAGGCGACCTTCTGGTGGTCTCTTTCTAAGAAGCAAGAAAAACTAAACCTCCAATGCATTTCTTGATTGTAGCGTCCTAAAAAGTGGAGTGTTCTAGGGGTCCACAGCTAGGATAAAAAACAACAATAAAAAAGCTTTGGTGGAAGCCTTGGATTGTGTGGAGGTCTGGTTGTGTACAAATGTTTAGCAGCTGTGCCGAGTGTGTGTTTGCACAGGAGGAAAGGGACACTTTTCTGAGGCTCCCATTCAGACACACAGCAACAGCAAGCTGGGTTTTTTTTTCTTTTTTTTTTTTGCCATCTTTAATGTGGAGCTTTAAAAAAGCCAATGTTCAACATGAAGCCTGTCTTGTTAAAATAAAATAAAAAAAGGAAATTAAAAAAGAAAAAATAATATTATAATCGTATAAAATCTTGGCAGAATAGTACAGACAGATACACTTAAATAAAAAAATATATAATTTCTGTGGAAATTGCTACTGGTTAGCTCAGGGCTTTTCATTTGGCAAATGTTGGCGTGTCTTTAGGTTTCTATTTTTTTTTTAATGTTTTTACAGTGTGGTTCTGCAGGAGGAGAGCCATTATGAGCGTCTGTCTGTCCAGAGCTTGCAAACTGCTGGACCAATCGTAGTCACATTTCTTCAATAATGATAGTCAATGGGCCTCTGATCATGCTAAACGTTGGCCACACTTGGAGTGACAAGTCATACAGTACATACGTCATAGATGGCTGATGTCACATGCTGGTAACTTGAAGTCTGAGAAGTTCCCTATTGGAGACAGCTTTTGTGGATACTGAGCTCCACATTATTTACTAGTTTTTGAGCGGTGCTAAAAGCTATTACATCTGGCTTTGTCTGTATGTATGTCAATCTTGGCATTGGCCAAGCTTCATGGGACACTTAATGAAATTAAAAGGCACCGCTCACCACTTTTTTTTTAGGCCTTCGATCGATGAAGTGCTAAGGATCACTGTGACGGTCAATCGAACAATCAACACTGTGGTCCCGAACAAGACTGCAACAAGGGTTGTCATGGAACTGAAGTGAAGCGGCGAACAGTCAACACCAGCGTTCTCACTTCATTCACACACCAATGGTGGCAACTGTCAAGCTAACACCATCGGAGGCAATGCGAGGTTCAGTGTCTTGCCCAAGGACACTTCGACATGACAGGAAGAGCCGGGATTTGGACCGCCGACCCACGGATCATTGGTCGACCTGCTCTACCTCCTGAGCCACATCCTATCCTGTTTTACAGCAACCCGAGCACATTCTTTGAACCCTAACATTGTGGGAGACCCCTTGTCATTTCATCTAGTGCCAGCCTCAGTGGACAGATTGTAGGATAGGTTAGGTGTAAGGAAGGAGCAATGCAGTGTTGCAACTAGAACTGCACTCTGTCGAGGTGCCAACTTACATCGCCCCTCATTGGCTGTTAATGATGAAGTTGCAAGAAATGCTGGTCCCTGATTGGGCTACGGGCTTAAACAAACACAGACACCGACATACGTACACAGCAGCCGAACGCAGTACTTGTGCGCTCTGCTGGCGCAAATAACTAGACTGCATGAGGTGCAAATTTGCGCCTTGTGCAATTGTGGCCATATGTGGCCTACTTGTCCGCCAGCAGAGCGCACAAGTACTGAGTTGGGTGCTGTCTGTTTCCGGCCGACAGTACAAAGGCAGGGCCTATGGCCAATGAGGGAGAAGCGGTCTTGGTGACGCAACCACCAAGAAGTGCGACTTGATATAAATAACAAGGTGCAAGTTGGCACCTCGAGAGAGTGTCAACTTGCCCACCCACATAGAGTACATACAGACAGCACCAAACACAGTACACTCCAGTTTGAGCCACCATGCCAGGCGAGACAATAAGTAAAGGAGAGGAAATATTTTGAATCTTTAAAAAATATTAGGGCTGGGACACAAAAAAAAAAAAAAAGAAAAAAAAAAATATATATATATATATATATATATATATATATATATAATCAATTAGAGGCTTTTCAATTAATTAATCAAAATTAATTGCATGTTTAAATGCACATAAAAATTAGATTTTTTTTTTCAATTAAAACACATTTTGTTATACGAGTGAGTCAATGAGTTTTTTAAATCTAAATTTCCAATTTTCCAATCTTATCAGCTTCTCCCATTGCGTGCACTGGGGTTTGTTGTCTTTCGGTTGGTGTACCGGTATGATCAACCAGTGAGAAAGGTTCTGTGGTGCAAAAACTAAGTGTGATTAAAATGTGTTTGTAATAATAATTAATTAATCGAAATGAAGTTCCAGCCCCAATATTATATACACACACATATACAAATTATTTTTATTTCAATTAAAATTTGTTGCCTGAGGTGCAGCCAGAAAGACACGCGTTGTTGTCGGGTGGAAACCATGTCCAAAACCGTTCCTTTTTTTATTATTATTTTAAAAAACAAGTTAAAGTTGTGAAAATTAGTCTCGCGATGCGAGGCGTTGTGTGCTTGTAGAGCTGCTATTTTCACTAGTTTTGTGTGACAGTCTTATATGATGAAGCAGGGCTTTACTTTACGAAAGAACGTACAAATTTGAAATGTGGTTTCTGCCCGACAGTGACGATATGAAAAATTCTACAAATGTACTTTATATTGTACGTTTGCTTGTCTTTTTCACTTTGACATGAATCCCTCATATCCCTCACAAAACATTTTAGCATGTTTTTTTTTCATGCATTCTAACCCGCATGTGACAATGGTTACATTTGTGTATATCCTACAAAACTGTCACAGAAAGTCATAAAATCTGAGGTTTCATTTGCTAGGGGGGTGAGGGCACCATGCCTCTACTTTTGATATCTCCCTGTGGTCAATTCAATTTATTTTTAATTACTTTTTCTTGTCAATTCACAAGACCTTGTAGATGGGCTATTTTTGCTATTCGTCATATACATGTAGTAAAGGTGTTTTTGTTTTGTATGTATGTATGTATTATTATTATTATTAAAGTACTGTCTGTAGTAGGACCTAAGTGAAGTCATTAAAATGTTGCTCACCTCAGTTCTTTTTCTCAAAATATTATCAATATTATTAGTATTAGTTAGTATTATTATTATTATGGGTTTCTCCTTCATAAAGGAATTTCAAATTCTTCAACTGGATAGATTAGTAAACATACTCAACCAGGCAGATTATTAAACATACTGCCAGATTCGGTTTGGGTTATGTAAAACATAGTACATTTTCCAACCAGGGTTTGAGGTAGCCTACCGCAGATTTGTTATTTGATTATGACACTGCATCTCCCACAGAAGTACATCAGTTTGTTCTTGAGAGAAATTACACTTGTCTTCCATGACACTGTGAACATTACCAGTACTGTTGAAGAGAGTACAGCACTCTGCTCTGAAAGGTAATGATAATAATTGAATCCGGCTGCAACACACCCACTGACAATAATTCAGCCTAATCCAACCCATCTCCACACAGGCACTCTGCCCATGCCTTCTTCAATGTTCAACGTTTGTTCTATTGTTACTGCACATCTTGTGTACGGGTACATAAGAGCAGCAAAAATCTTTTCTATTCTAGAATTGACCAAATCTCTCTGCCACACTGTGGTCGGCATAACTCGGAAAGCGTCCGACCGAATGGTCTCAAACCTGTTGCCAATACATCACTAATATCTGTATGGGATCTGAGGAGAACGCACACATTCTCTGTGTCCCAAGGACCCCTGGGAGTCCCCGGACCCCACTTTAAGAACCACTGATGTATTCTAGACCGTGGGGTTGTACTGTATGTGTAAACGCAAATGTCTGACTCATTGGGATGATGGGATCTGACATGCAACAGACCTTATAGTTGACTGAAGTTGGGGAAAAGTCTGATTCAACCGAAACAGTTCAACGTGTGAACGGACTACAGTAGGTCAGGGGTTTTGAACAGGTGCTACGTAAAGGTATTGCATGTGCAACTTTTTATTATTTTTTTGTCATCAGTTTATTTTATTTTGGAGGAACATAGACCCTAACTGCTGCTATTTGTGTGATATTATAACAGTGGTATGAAATACATGTCATTATCAGTGGCCATTTGAAGAGACTTGTGCTTCAATTCCAAAAGTACTTCAAGCTTACACTGTAACTACAATAGGAGAGAATCAGCTAATTAAGACCCACAGAGTGTTTCAAGAGACACTTATGTATGAAACTAAGTCCTTTGTGAAGTTAAAGATGAGTTGTCAGGCACTACCAGCATGGGACAGCAGTATTATACCATGTTGCGGACATTCCTGTCTTGTTACTTGAGTGTTTTTGATCAAGTTTTTCAAGAACTGTGGAGGCTGTGCATATCCTACCGCTCTTTTGTCAGGCACTATTCCCAGAGCTTACAGTAAAAGCAAGCTAGTGTTTTTTTCCCTTTGCAACTACTGTACATACTGTATCTCTGTCCCTGTAATAGCCAAGAATAGGATCTTGCAATATCCTCGTGGCTCAGAACCACTATCTAACATTATTAGTCTACTACTGTAGTAGGCTATATAATCTAATATAGTATTTATTATTATTTGCGACAGTATTCGAAGTTTACTATGAGAAACGGCACATCATGTCCGTGTATGCTTTTTTTAGGGTCTATGGGTTTGGGTTTTTATCCCTTTTATGCCCATATATGGAGATCCCTGTGATGCCAGGGGAATCAAATCCCTTTTTTGCCCATACATGGAGATCCCTGATGTCATCAATATTAAGCCCATACCTGTGAATATCTATGGGTACCAGGGGTTGCCATATATGGGTAACTGGTCCGATATACATCACTGGACAGATGGCCAAAAAGATGGCCTTAGGCGTCTTACTGGTTATATATACCGTAGTATAATATAATTTATATTATACCATTATACAATATTTTACACTCTCACTGTCCCCCTCCAACCCCCCACCCACACGGTCAAGGCAGATGGCCACCCACCCTAGAGCCTGGGTCGTTGCCAGAACTTGCCACTGTCGCAAAAATTGCTAGCTCAGGGTGGAACAATGTCGGGTCTCTGCTCTGTGTGTAAAATGCCTTGAGACAACTTGTCGTGATTTGGCACTATAATAAAAATCATATTGAAATTGAATTGAATTGGTGTAGTGTACATAAGTTGAAGTCCTGAAGAAGTCCTTTGTCCATCAGTCGACTTTGAGGCTTAATCTAGAGTCTGGCCAGGGGGAGGCCGAGGCCGAGTGGTGGACATTGCTCTCGTCTTCATGTTTTTATGTATGTAATTTATTCTTGTTTTGTTTCTGTGTTGTGTCAAATGTGTGTATTGTAGTACGTGTTGCATACATGGCTGCCGGGTGGCAAGACACATTTCAGTGTGAGCTGATAAGAAAGTAATGGTACGGTATGGTACGGTACGGTACGGTAAGCAGTGGTGTAAAATAACTAAGTAGATTTATTTAATATTCAATACTCGGGTCAAAATATTCATAGATTGTATATCTGCAATTCTTTAATAGTTAAAGCATAAAATAATGGTTAAAGTGGTTAAAATCTAGAGTGACATAGATAGCCGATCTACAAGGTCACAATGAGTCGTGATGTGACGCATTGTGACCTTGTAGATCTGCTATTTTCAAAATAATTTTATACATTTGAAAACGTGTGAAATGGGATATTCTGCAAAATGACTACTTTTACTTTTGTACTTTAAATGTGTTTTGATACTAATACCTTTGTACTTTTACTCAAGTACATTTTGAATTCCAGACTTTTACTTGTAAGGGTGCCCTCACACCAAAATACCTATGAGAGTGGAATCTGCGTTCCGCCAATGCATTTCAATGAGAGTGAAGCAGTTTCATGCCAGCAGAGGATTTCTGCAAAAAACGCTCCCTTATCATTGAAATGCATTGGCGGAACGCGGATTCCACTCTCATAGGTATTTTGGTGTGAGGGCACCCTAACAGAGTATTTCTACATTGCAGTATTGACACTTTAAATTAAATACAACATGTGAGTACTTTTTCCACCACATGCGTACACACACGGTGCAGAGTAGTGTACTGTACATGCGTGGGTGTAGGTGACACACATGGATGAAGTAAGGTCTCCAGGGATTAGTGAACAACCTCTAGAGGAGACAATAAGAGGCAGTCAGGGGGTGGAGAGGGGAGAGGCCACATTAATGAAATATGAATGTGTTTACTGAATAGCTGTCATGGCAGACTACTTGAGGGCCGGGGGTGATGCGCACGCGCGTGTGACACGCTTGGGTGCGTGCGTATGTGTGCGGCACGCACGGATGATGCCTTCACCGACACAAAACAACCCCAGCCATCTTCAAAGACGGCTCTAATCAGCACACAAATTACCACAATCATAATCACCTGCAGAAGTGATCATCATCACCACCATCATCATCAAACATCGTCACGTTCTTCATCAACCCCATCTCCTTCCTCCTCCTCATCATCATCACTATATTCATCTACATTATCGCCGCTCCCTCCGTGAAACAGAATCACGCCACAGCAGGAAATTGAAGTTGGCCAGATCAATAAATACGATATAAAATTAAATTACCGTGGCTGCCAAGATGAGGTGAAAATGTGAAACTGGAGATAGGCGGGCGAAAGGCAGAGGTAAACGCCATCCAATCTAAACAGCCTCAACACACACACACACACACACACACACACACACACACACACACACACACACACACACACACACACACACACACACACACACACACACACACACACACACACACACACACACACACACACACACACACACACACACACCGTATGTGCGCAGAGCACATAATGGGCCCCGAGCCTGCATATAATTACAGACATATGGTAGGTGTAATGTGCATTTCAATCGTATACTGAGGCATGTTGTGATATGCACACCTGTTTGTGTTGTGTGCGCGCAGTGTGCACGTCCGTGTGTCCACGCCTGTGCATGTCCATGATGATGTCATCCAATGCATTGTCTAGTGCATACATGGGCAACTGGCGGCCCGGGGGCCACATGCGGCCCCCACCTCCTATACTGATATAATATTGATTTCAATTTCAAACATGGAAAAATTACCCGCTTTAATTACTTGTCTATATTAGTAGCTTACTGACTAGTATTAAAATGTTATTGTATTTTTGATGTCCAATGCATTTGTATTTAAGTTCATATAATTAACATATGAATGCATTTGAAATTTAAAAATAAAATAATTTAAAACAGTTACTTTTCATGATTCCAATTAAAAAATAGCAAAAATAGCCGATCTACAAGCTCAAAACGCGTCGCAGAGCTTGTAGAGCGTCTATTTTTGCTATGTATATGCATTGTGGCCCTCTGGAGTGAGTGGTAAAATGTAGTGGCCCTCTCCATCATCAAAGTTGCCCACCCCTGGTCTAGTGCTTCGTCTAGGATTCCTTGTGTGACGGCGTGGCCCGCCGAGAACGGCTGATCTACCAGTGAGGGGTTGTGAGCTCGTAGATCAGCTATGTTCGGCTACAAATTGAGTCATACTAGGGCAGCACATACCAATTGTTTATAGCGGTTATTCTATCGATTTTTTCAAAGTATTTGAATAAACTAAATGATATATTCTTTTGTAATATCAACATATGGATTAACAATTTAAGCGTTGTTTCATATAAAACTTTCATCAGACGGCTCACAACACATCACGTTTAGACCCTAGCTTGTTTAAGATTTTCGACTATATTGACATGCCTAAAATAGTGATAGATTATTAATCAATTTAAAAACCTGATTTTCATAATGTTTTATAATCAATTATATCAACTAGTTTGATTAACTGTTGCACCTTCAAGTCATAACGGCTGGTGGCCACGTCATAATTGCCATCAGTTGAGTCACAAGGCACATAATAATTAAGTGCTGCTATTTTGGCCCACTGCGGCCTCATGACATCATGTGTCCAGTGTCTAATCATGGAGAAAGGAAGAGAGGAGGACAGGTAATGGAAACACACTTGACCTGCTTTAATAAGAAAGAAAAAAAACACGATACCTTTGCTTTAGCCGCACTTTCACAACCGACACAGGACACCTGTGCTCTTCAACCTGCCATGCAAACAGAGCCCTGCTCGCAGGCTGCAAACAGAACCCCAATATGTCTGTGTCTCCTTTGAAGTTTTATCTTTTCCTCGGTGAAGGGATAGTGATTCGTATCCCCCCCTTCCCTCCCTCCCTCCCCGCACCAGTTCATTTCAATATGAATGGGCCGCATCACGCATGTGAGTTTTGGTTGCCGCCGAGCGGCAGAGATGTGAAATTGCGGGGACGGCATGCAGCGCTGCCCCGACACGCAGGGTTAATTCACACCGCCTTTGATGTCTGTCTGTGTGTGAAATGAAGCTGGTGGTCCGCGGACATCGCACACACACACACACACACGCACACGCACACACACACACACACACACACACACACACACACACACACACACACACACACACACACGACTGTATACCGGTGGTATTCAACTGGTGGCCAGCGATGCCAGATCCGGCACAAGCAGAGCTTTCTTGTGGCCCATGCAGAACACATGCCATATTCCAATGTAAAAATAAATGTACACATTTTATTACAGATGGTTGGTTGTACGGGATGACCATCTAGAATGTTTTTCATGAGGGTTAACCAAAGCTCGTTGATGGTTAATCAAGCATCAACCGATAAGAATCAAAATGTAAGGCTACTATTTAGAATGGAGGAATGTTAGTGACTGACTCAGGGTCCCAAATCAAAACCCACCAGTACTGCATTTGCAGTCAAGACACTGCTACAAGAAACCAAATGTGGGTAAATGTAATATTTGGTGAGTAAGTCACCCATAAGAAAATACAGCTCACTTTGTACTGTAGTGGCACATCAACGTAAAGGAGCACAACAGATGAGTTCTGAGTGTAGTTCATGGATCACAATAACAATTTCTGGGTCTTGAGTGGATGTCCATTTACACCAGAAAGAAAAGTATGAAAAAGCCTTAAATGATATACCGGTAGGTCAGACGATCAGACACACGCTATAACGTGCAACACAAAAATAAAGCTTGTCTGTACTGTGTATCTGAGACATGTGATCTCAAGCCCTACTAACAGACAAGGCCCACGGCATGTACATCGACAGCATTTACAATGGCGTCTAATCTCGCTATACGCAAGGCAATGCTGACACATACTACACAATCTCTATGCAAAGCTGCAGCAGCTGAATTACACGCACACTCACGCACGCACACACACACACACGCACAGATGATCACGATTAAAATTGTTCTTTTCCGCGTGAAAGAAAGGACGATCGTCTGCCCCTCCCGACAGCTTTTGATTAGATTTAGTCACATGGTGCATTCCTGTTGCTGTCAAAAATAAGGTTAAATCACCCAAAAACGTGGCAGAGGCTACTGAATGAATAGCGGCAGTCAATGGACACACAACCACACACACACACACACACACACACACACACACACACACACACACACACACACACACACAATAGACCAACAACAATATCCTACATGTAAATGAAATCGATCGGCGATGGTAGTTTGATCTTAAATGATGTTGTTGTATCTGACTGGCTGAACCGCTGTTAATTATCCCCATTAGCTTCATCTCATGCTCCAGTTTATAGCAAATATTACAGCGTAAGCTAAATATCACTTGCCTGGCAGTGTCAGGCAGAAACCTTGTATCTCCAGAATCTTTTTGCGTCGTTTAATGCAATGACCTCGTCATACAAGAGCGTCGAGCAAAAGTAGTGAAAACGGCACAATGTGCTGCGAGTCGCGACGCATTGTGAGCTTGTAGATCTGCTGTTTTCACTATTTCTGAAACATTTTGGACATAGGAGGTTTCCACCCGACAGGGACGATGCTCTGCCTGACAATTTTTCTTGTGTGTGTTTACCGCTTTCCCAAATTTTCCTAATTATTAATTATTTCAACTGTTACAATGTCAAGACCACATTTCTACAAAACATAATTAGCTGCAATTTATTTATTATGTAATGACACATTGCTACCGCCTCGCTCTTAGTAATTACAGGTTTGTGCACAAAGACAAATTACACCAGTGTACTCATGTCTTGTGATAGTAGTAGTAGATAGAGTAAAGCCAACTAGAACTCAGAATTCAAGCATTGCTATTGTTAATATTATTCGTAAGTAATAGTAGTAGTAGTAGTAGTAGTAGTAGTAGTAGTAGTAGTAGTAGTAGTAGTAGTAGTAGTATAGTTGCAGTAGTAGTAGTAGTAGTAGGGTAGATGTAGTGATTTATTGACAGACCAAGTACAAGTACATTCCAGCAAGGTCTACAGTACTTGTGTATCCAATGTACACATATCAACAGGATTATGTAATCACGAGTTCAGATATAAATACATGTAAATGTAGCCCACAGTCATTCACTATTTGAGGGCAATTGCACCCTTAGGATACACCTTTCTTTAATGACAAGCTAGACGGAGAAAATGTAAGCGCGCGCACGCACGCACGCACGCACGCACGCACGCACGCACGCACGCACGCACGCACGCACGCACGCACGCACGCACGCACGCACGCACGCACGCACGCACGCACGCACGCACGCACGCACGCACGCACGCACGCACGCACGCACGCACGCACGCACGCACGCACGCACACACACACACACACACACACACACACACACACACACACACACACACACACACACACACACACACACACACACACACACACACACACACACACACACACACACACACACACACACACACACACACACACACACACACACACACACACACACACACACACACACACAGTAACTTTTTTTAATTAGCAGCGTTTCCCTATGGGCAAACACACTAAAAAGTAACAGCATTGAAGAGCCAATGCAAAGACTTTAAGATGGTTCTTCACATTATAACATTATCAGGATTGCTTTTCAATTCAGTGGGCGTAGGCTTGTTAGTGCTGTTCTTGCCCATACATTGCATTTAAATTTCCGCAAGCACATATCATCTGGCAACGCAAGACTAGTCTTTCTTCAATGTCTCAATGAAGCCCAACTCCCTAAAATAAGCAATAAGTGTACAGTAGTCTGTGATTCGTAACTATAAAATAATGTGTTTAAACAGGAGCTTAAAGTAACTATACCATGTTAGTTCCATTAATCCAAAGTTGGAACACATCGGATTGACTCTTCATTACAATAAACAATGATGCACATGCCGACCCATCGACTGCCCTGTTAAGTGGTCAGATGGGTGGGCTCTGAACCCTTTCCATTTTTTTAATGAGCCCTGATCCAGAAAAGGTAGGTTATTAGGCAGCCAGGGTTAATATCAGAATACTGATATATTATTTCAGCCGTTACAATTCTAAACATGACCCGCTTTAATTACTTCAGTCTATATTAGTAGCTGAATGCCTAGTATACAGTAGTAGTATTTGTTAAGAGAAGACTGTCGCACAGTAGTAGTTCCTCTCAAGCAGGTGCGTAAGTCACAAAGCAGTAGAATGAATGAAGGAATACACCCGTACACTGCCACTTGCACGTTCCAGAGGTACATATTATTGCAACGTTTCGGTCGTGAGACCTTTCTCAGGCTGATAACAAAATATATGTTTTGGTTCAGCTTGAGAAAGGTCTCATGACAGAAACGTTGCAATAGTATAGTAGTATTAATATTTATTTTGTCCAATATATTTGTATTTAAGTTCATAAAGTTAACATAAGTAAGTAAGTATGAGTACTGTAACTAAATGCATTTGAAATTAAATCAAAATGTTACATTTCAGGATTCCAATTCAAAAATAACAAAAGAGAATTCAGGATTCCAATTCAAAAGTAGCAAAAATAGCAGATCTACAAGCTCAAAACGTGTCGCAGCACGATGCATTTTTAGCTTGTAGATCGGTTATTCTTGCAACTCTTACTGGAGATGAGAGGTTTTAACTTTACAGCAACAATATGCAATGTGGCTCACTGGAGTGATTGTGGAAATATAGTGGCCCTCTCCATCATCAAAGTTGCCCACCCATGGTATAGAATGTCAATTTCTAAACGCAACTTATTGTGAACATGCACTGCATATGTGTGCGCATGGTAGATATGGGTTGATGTGAGCCTTTTTCGTGTGTGTGCGTGCGCACATACGTTGTGCATGTACTTGTAAGCAAGGCAAAAAAAAGCACAAATCCCATCAAACAAACAGAGCCCTGGGAGAAGAGCCAGAGGGAGAGATGAGAGTGGGTCCAGCTCCACGCCAAACAACGGGGGTGGAGGGATGGATGCAGGGGGAGGGGAGTTAAGCCCCATTTATACTTCCGTCGCATGACACCGCTGCGGCCCGAAAACACTCGATCTGTAGGCTCACAACGCAGCGCATCTGCGACACCTTGTGAGCTTGTAGATCGACTTTTATTGGTCGTACTGCAGAGGCAGAGGCAAAGACTGAGAAAGAGAGACAGAGAGAAATATGGAGACGGAGAGATAGAGAGAGACGGAGAGAGACGGAGAGAGACGGAGAGAGACGGAGAGAGATGGAGAGAAACAGACGCATGCAGAGAAACGGGTAAAGAAAGAGCATAAAGGGAGATACTGGGGGGGATGAAGAGACATATTGTATAAATCCTACACTTTTCCAGGAACGCTACGTTAGTTCTAGGTTTAGGAAGCAGACGCCTACCAACTACGGCAAGCCAATTAAGAGCCTTTCAGAAGTGTGACCAAACGACAACAAGACGAGTGCAGGCAGAGTAGGAAGACAGAGACACACACACACACACACACACACACACACACACACACACACACACACACACACACACACACACACACACACACACACACACACACACACACACACACACACACACACACACACACACACAAGCGCACGCGTCGCACGCACAACTGTGTCATACAGTAAAAACACACCAACAGAAATAAACAACACTCCCTCTACATTGGAATGAATAAAAGCATCGGGATAAATAAGCCTCCTCTATAGTGCAGTAGTTCTAAACCAGTGGTCCGGGGACCACCAGTGGTCCTTTAGGGGGGTTCCAACTTCCAGGTGGTCCCCAGCTAAATGATGGAGAGTTGGTAACCAAATTAACCCTTAAAGGTCTTTAACTCTTGAGAGCATCCGCATTACTTAATTTACAAGAAGTCTTCACAATTTGAGAATGTAGGAGAATTTTGATCAACGTTGGCCCATTTCCTATGGTAGCACATCAACACAGCATGGAATTGTGGACAAAAGCTATATTTGATCTAACAATATAACACAATATACGTTTTGGGTCTGAGAGGCAGAGGCTAAATGTCATCTAAATGGTGGTCCGTGGCTCAAATGGAGAATAAATAATGGACCTTGACATTAAAAGGGTTGGAAACCACTAGTGCAGTGGTTCTCAACCTTTTCAGGCCGTGACCCCCAAAATAATCATATTTAAACTGGGGACCCCCCACCCTGACGAGCACTAAGAATTGAGGCATTACATTTTGTAAAACATGATTCTATTGTGAAAATAGCAGATCTACATGCTCACAATGCATTGTGAGCATGTAGATTGCTATTTTCACAATTTCTGCCTCTAATATTTGACAATTTGTCATTTTAGATGTATTAAAAGTCCTTAAATTGTCACTTTAGAAATGTGCAGATACCCTCTATACACTTAAACTTTATGTTGACAATGTTCCACATTAAGTTAATCTTCTGGGGACCCCCCAAAATTATTTGGGGACCCCCCTGGGGGTTCCAACCACAGATATAAAAAGCTATATACCTCCCTCCGGTGGGTCGGGTTGGTCAAAGAGAGCTGGCAAGCCTCCCAATAACTCTACGCAAGCCTCCAGAATTCTGAGGCGGGGCTCTTGGGAATTCTGAAGAACGCTTCCTTGTGCGTCACAGAATGGGAAGCTCGGTAGGCCAATCAGATGCAGGACTGGCAGGACTCCCTCTTTCCCATTGGAGGGGGCAGAGTGCCTTCAGCAGTTACGCACTTCCGCCAGCGGTGTTTGACCAGTCGCGCCAATGAACTGCAGCGGCGGAGGAGGTATCTAGCTTTTTATATCTGTGGTCCCAACCCACAGGTTGAAAACCACTGCTCTAGTGCACCACATTGTTACCTCTGAACACCTGAGGGGGCGGAGCTACCGGAGTGGCGGAGTTACCTTCGCCCCACCAATAGGAGCAGCGTCACGGCATGCGCTGCTCTCTAAAACATCAAACATAATGTACGCAAGCATATCGTTGCTATTGGGTGGAAACCTTGTATGTCCAAAACCGTTCCATCTTTATTATTGCACTGCGGCACGTTGTGAACTTGTAGATCTGCCATTTTGCACTACTTTTGTGTGACACAATTGTATGATGAAATGGGGCATTAATTTACAAGAAAACACAAGTCGAAATAGGAAGATAAGAGGTTTCTGCCCGACAGCAACAATATACAGTGCTGTACACAGCCAAAGCTCTCTCTCTCTCTCACACACACACACACACACACACACACACACACACACGCACACACACGCACACGCACACGCACACACACACACACACACAGACCCTCTCTCTCTCTCTCTCCAAATAACACTGTACAGAATAGCAGAAAAGGAGGGAAGATTTGCAGCGTAGGCAAAATAAAGCACGCTCTTCCTGACAGGTCTAGGAGCTTGACAAGGCCTCTAATCCTGTTTTGACACAGAGTATAATGCTGTATTGTCTCCAAGAAGACAATCTTCCCAAGCCACTGCTACTGTAGTCAGGCAGCAGGCTCCACACGCTTTGTGTCCCACCCTCCACCCCCGAATCCATCAAGCGGCAATTAGTTGAACAAATCAGGCCCCAAAAACATACCACGGTGAATGTCAGCGAAATTCAGACTACTCCGACAATTTCCCGTTCGCAGCCAAATGAGTGTGTGATCTGTGCTGAGCAGAGTGGGGCAGTACCCCCCTCCGCCCCCAACGCATTCTAAAAAGCCCCTTTAGAGCTCTCATCTGGGTGATCCGCTGCAATGGAATCAGCAGGCACAACAAAATGATACTATGAGACGTTTTATTATGTGTCCAGAGGAAGACTTAACAGCCCATAATGGCTACATGCCCATGCCGAGTGCCGTCTCCTCACAGCCTACGCTATTGATTTTTTTGGTGAGCTGACTTCACTCTCAGGAAGAGGAGATGGAAAGCAAAGCACAGGGCCATTTCAGGACTCGGGCAGTCGGTCGGTGAACTCAACATTTTGGCTCTAATAAGCCCCAGTCGACACCAGTGCCGCAACAAAGCCGTCGCAGTACTGTATGTTGCAGAGAAACATTGCAGCAGTCTGGATAGACTACAATGCTAGTGTTGACTTTGTCAACTTCAACTATGGCAAAAAAAATCGTCGACTACCTTTTTACACTGACGAAAACTAAATAAAAACTGGATAAAAACTAAGCTATGCTGACTAAAACTAAGACTAAGTATATTGACAATTTTGTCAACAAATAAAAAGACTAGAATGTTATGGAGGGACTAGTGGAGAAGAGATCCAGTACAACTATTAGACAAGTAATTTTATGTTTGGTTGCGCTCTGAAAATAGCAGATCTACAAGCTCACAACGCGTCGTGAGCTGGACGTTTGGTTCTCAGACTTTTACATTTCAAGGACCACCATAACCTTTGAGAGTTACAGACCAGTAAGAGTCCATTTAGAACTCCCTAAAGTAACCCAGAGGGTCCACGGACCTCACTTGAAGTTAGTCAAATGAAGTTATGAGATATCTGTTGCAACTCACTGCTTCGCCAGTCATTGTGGACTTAAATTGCACCAAACTTCCTTTCACTTTGTACACTAAAGACGAATATTTAGCATTATTATCTAACCCGATAAACCCCAGAGTCATACCACTGTAGGTCCTCTAGTGTTTTCACTTTTCACTCAACACTAAATCATCTTTGCTAAAAAATTTCCAATCTACGGTACAGGCTCGCAACTGTGAGCTTGCAGATTGGCTATTTTTGCTGAATGTACGGCCCCCAGACTAGGGATGGTAGGGTTCATTTCATTCATTTAATTATTTATTTCGAACATTTAAAATTAGTATAAAAAGACAAAGGAAATAAAAGGAAGATATAATAAAATAAAAACTGCAACAAAATTATATTGAAAACATCCTTAAATTATAGTTCATGTTCGAAAAAGGAGTAGGAAAAGTTTGAAAAACATATCAAGTCCTACCCCCATCATTATTTACTTAAAGGGGCACTCCACCACTTTTCAACCTATGTTCATATAATTGGTCCATACTCAAAAATAGCTTTTTTTTTTTTTTCTCAGAGGAGGGCTGTGGGCAGGTCAGAAACCCATCGTCTTGTGACATCATCGATTGCCAATCCAGCTTATAGAAACTGCAGGCTTTCTATTCCTGAAAAGTTGCAATTTTAAAGTGGAAGCCATTGTTCGCGATAATAAAAATCTAAATATTCTTTTCAAAAATATTGATTACATTTTTTTTTGGGAAAATGATGATGTCACAAGACGATGGATTCTGAACTTCTCACAGCTCTCCTAGGAGACTTGGACTGAGTAGAAAAAAATTGTGATATTTTATCATGAACATTAGTGAGGACCTATTATATGAAGACAGGTTGAAAAGTGGTGAACTACTCCTTTAAATAACAATCATCAGATACATATTAAGGCTTCTGCCCCATTGTTATTCACCTTGTATCAAAACAAATAAACAGTCAATCAAGCCTAGCATATACTCAAATGATATTTAATCTTAACCAAATCTGCTGTATACAGCTATTCAAGTGGTTCAAGTGGTTGAAGTGCATCATCTAATCCCTGTGGGTGTGTGTGTGTATATATATATATATATATATATATATATATATATATATATATATATATATATATTAGGGCTGGGATGTGATTAAACATTTTAATCTAATTAATTACAGGCTCTGTGATTAATTAATCGCAATTAATCGATCGCATTTTAATCGCACATCGATATTTGACCTGAGAAGCATTTTTTTCAAGTAAAACACATTTTGTTGTACGAGTGAATCAACGATTGAGTTTTTTAAATCTAAATTTCGCATCCACTGGGCCACGCAAAGTGCTCTGATCGGCTACTTCTCCCTTTGCGTTTGTTGTCTCTTCTTGGTTGGTGCATCGCTATGATCGGTATGACCGAAACTGAAGGTTCTGTGGTGCAAAAACTAAGTGTGATTAAAATGCGTTAATTTTTTTAATCGTGTTAAATTTCTGTAATTAATCAGTTAAAGTCCCAGCCTTAATATATATATATATATATATATATATATATATATATATATATATATATATATGTCAGTTTCATTGCAATCAAATTGGAAACCATTACAATAGGTTTTTTTTTGGGACCAAACATCTGGATCCAGTTCTCATGGCCTCCTACTGGGAGGATTCTCTCCTCCCCTCATGTAAACCTGCTGTCTGAAGATATATGTATTTACATTTCGTTTGTTGTCGTGCGGAAACCTCGTATCTCCACCTTTAAACTTTTACGTCTCTTTTGTAAATTATTTCCCTTCCTTGTCGTGAATGAAGAGGGACGCTAAAAGGTATAGCAAAGATTAGCTGATCAACAAGCTTTTAAGGTGTCCCGCTGGGACCTTGTAGATCATCTATTCATATTATATATATTTGAAAAAGAATAAGATGCGAGAGAAAGTGTCTGTCTGTGGGTTTTATGAATAATTAAACAAAAACTATCAACTAGAGCTTGTGACTAAATAATAACTACAGTGTATCAAATGGAAGATGTTACATGAAAAGTAATAGTTAGGACATACAGTACGAGGTTTCCCCCCAACGGTAATGATTTGTAGAACCAAGCGCCAGAATCATCAAACCGGTGATTCTGGCGCCCGAACCGCTGCCAAAATGCTTCGGCTTTTGGCTGCGGTTTCCTCTTGAAGGCACATTTGCTTTGTTGTGTTATTCATTCCATTAGGCGTTTGATCAAAAGTCATGAATGCTAATGTTGTCGAAGCAGCAGGAAAAGACATAAGGTCCAACTCTGACCTTTTCTCCCTTACATTACGCTGAACTGTAGCCTTAAAATGTGTTGAATTCTGGGATCAGCCATAGGAGTGTTTTTGTATTTATTCATTAGATGCAATGTGAACAAAGCCAGGTAAGATAATGTATCCACTATCCATTGGCCGACCATACGGTTCACTGGAGCTCAACAGTCAGTGTGAGGGGTGGCCAGGAGATCCCTGTGAACTCTGCGTTTAAAGGATTGAAGGCCATTGTCTGTGATGGAATCAACTACATGATCTGGTTGACACTCTAGGCCAGTGGTTCCCAAACACTGGGTCGGGACCCGTTTGTGGTGCACACACACATTTTTATGGGTCACTTTATTTTTATGTTTCGTTGTTAATTACTATCATTTTGTTTTTAATTATTATTATTTCAAAACATTTTCAAGAACAATTCCCAAAAAGTAATTTCAATTATGAATTAAAAAACTATTTCAATGAACTTATTGAGCAGCGGAAAAAACAGCATGTCATGAGACCTTCAGACACACACAAATGGATGGACAGAAAGAGAGTACATTGTATGTGTATACTGTATGTCTCCCTATGTGGGAAAAGGGGAAAATGTATAGATTTAAGTCAAATGTCCCACTGGGGATGGTAATGTCCCACTGGGAATTGGAAATCTATACATTTCTATGCTTATGTATAGATTTGCCAGCAAACAAAAAAAGCACATTTCTCACCCCACTGGGAAATGTAACTGTATACATTGAAATGTACTGGTAAATCCATTTACTTAAATCTTCTGTACGTATTTACCATTTTTTTTGGCATATTAACAAAACATATGTCATTCATATACATACTGTACCAATAAAGGTAAATCTTTTTAAACTTTCTGGGCCCTATTTTGCGTGGCTTGAGTCTTATGACTTAACTTAAGACTTGGAGGCATGGCCAATGCTGTTTCATTATTGTGAGTGGCTCCAGGTCCAAGTTAAGTTAAGACCTGATACTTAAAACGTTAAATTAACATTCCACATTTGACTGTGTATATAAAGCGTGGGAGGGAGGGAGGAAGGGAGGGAGGGAGGGAGAGAGAGATTATGATCACAAACATGCGGTGTCAGACATAGTGATGTAAGTCAGATTGCAGAGACACTGGCCATGAGCAGCACCACAGCCCACCAGGGAGGAAACTATATAGGGCTAAAAGAGCCCTGGATGATGATGTGTCCCACTACCAGATAACAGCCCAGGCTGTGGTGGAAAGTACATTTCGTTGCAGTAAAGCTCTTATCTCCATCGTGTTTGTGTTTCTCTGTGTAAAGATTAACGCAGCGCCTTACTTGATCACATACTACTACTTTAGATTATTATTACTAGTAAGACGCCTCAAGGCGACATGTGACAATTCTTGGCCAGTTACCCATATATGGAGACCCCTGGTACCCATATATGGAGATTCATGTACTGTATGTATGGAGAGATGCTGTGAGCCCAAACATGCTTACTCAGTTATTCGTTATGTGAAAGTCCTATGATAGGACATCTGACATCATACCCTCTTATGCCCATACATGGATAACCAGTCGTTAGTGTGGAATGTGGCCGATGTGGCTTAACTCATTTACTGTCTTTTAAACATCGACTGAAGGGGTTAACTGCCGCATCGTCCTTACCTTTTAACGTGGAGACGTGCGTGCACAGACGATCCGCGATGTCACGGATCATGTACCAGGCGTGTGAAGAACCGATCACAGCTTTCAAATAAAAAAATCACACCCGTGTGAAGTGAGCGGTGGTGGGTGGGTGCAGCGGGGGTTGCAGTGCTTAAGGGTAAAAATACTATTTTTAATTTTCTGACCTACGGGTCCAGAGTTGCGAGGCAAGTGGTCCGTTATAGCGCCACCATGTGGCCAAGTGGAAATGCTTTTGGGGATTCGTTGAGTATGCCACCCCCCACCTGTGGTTGAAATTCAGTGTTGACTCGACGTTTTGTTTGTGATTTATGGCTATTGTTTGCAAAACAGGCCCCTCCCGCTAACTTTGGAAGCCCGTTACGAACGAACGGAATGGACTATCGCAATATCCCTTGAGTATGTTCATTGCATGGGTTCATAGATCATGTGTACCGTTTTTTGTGCAATTTGAAGAAAATATGTAGGAAAAGGAAAAAAAAGTGTGTTTTGGAGAAAATTCAAGATGGCGGAAAATCTATCCTGGCGCAAATGGGCGTGGCCTATATGGGGAGATGCGTCTTGACCCAAGGAATCCAGGGAAAAAAGAATTTTAATTTTCCGACCTACGGTTCAAGAGTTACGGGGCAAAACGTAAAGTGGGCCGTTATAGCGCCACCATGTGGCCAAGTGATATAATTTTTTTTCGATTAATTCTTAAAATCATTATGAATCTCCTCTCCGAGGTTTGAAACTGTAGCCCCTATGGTTTGCGAGAAAAAAAGAAAATGAATGTGAGTTTTTGCAAATTAGAGCATGATTTATGATTTATGGCTATACAATCTTACAAAAACATTATACATGTTTTAACATTACATTTTCCTGTGATTAGGACTCCTACAACACCATCTGATTTTTTTTAAAATATTTTGGCCAGTAGAAATTAATTCGGGTCTTGCAGGGTTAAGACAATTCTTTTATATATATGTATATCATATTTTTGCCTTTATCAGTCACTAGGCTATATTATTGTGTTGGGGTGTTTCCTCGCAGAAAGACACATCCCCCTGGCTGTATTTTGGTTCTGTTCCACTGTTTATGTTGACATTCATCCCTTGGAGGGACGTTTTTGTCAGGGGGAGCTCAGCCAGAGCTCTTCACTGTTCCCTTTGAACTTCAAAGGGGTTGTGCACTGAGTTAATTGATTGGGCCATAAAAATGTCAAGTACTTGTTAGTGATCTCTCTTATCAATGAAAGGGAGGGGGGGGGAGTGTTTGTATACACAGAGACTTACTTACCGGTATAGTCCCCTTTAAAGCCTACACTTGATTGACTTTGACTGGAGTCCCTCAGGGCTCTATAGACTGAACCACCAAGACATCACAACAAAACAAAAACTAAATCTGGGTAAGTAACACTGGCAGCGTTGCATTAGAGCAGCATTATTCATCAACCTTATTTCTGGACGAACAGGATACTTGTGATATTGTTATTATTAAATATCATTTGGTTCTAAATATCCACAGGTTGACAAATTAGGCATTAGCAAAGGTTCTGAACACTTTATTTTATCTTGTGAAAACGTCCATGCTAGTGACTTTTCTCTTTTCGATCTATATTAGATATCCTTGCAGAAAATAGACGATCTATAAGCTCACAACAAAGCCGTCCGTCAGAATTCAGTGCTGGAGTTTTATTGGTTCACCCAAAAAACTATTTTTCTCTATGGATTACTCACCCCATGGAGACTTGAATTCATTGATTTTCTTTTGTTTTTGTCGCATTCCTAAGTCAATAAGTTGATGACCAGCAGTGGTTCCCTATGGAGACGCAAAGTGCCTGCTTTGTTCCCTATGGAGACACACAAATTCTCCTAAAGTTATTGGCATAGGAATGCGACAAAAGCAAAAAAATATACATGAATTCAAGTCTCATTGGGGTGCGAGAGAGAGAGAAACACACACACACACACACACACACATACAGCGCATGGGAGAGAGAGGAGAAGAGGAGAGAGAGCGGTGGGGTAGTAAGAAGCAGAGCACTCTGTCCTTTAAAGGTAATTGCTGGGTGGTGGTGGTGGTGGTGGGGGTGGTGGTGGTGAGGGTGGGGTGGGGACTCGGCTCTACTCTTCCTGTAAATTGTCTACAGGGGTAAGAGCTATTAAATCAAGAAACCAATTATATTGATCAGCCTTTACATCATTGTCCCACGGAGGAAACAGCACGGCGCGCGCACGTGCTCTCATCGGCACGCACAGGGGCTTTCATGTGTGGGGTGTGTGTGTTTGTATTTGCATTACTTGTGAGGGCCAAATGTACACACACTTTGAGTAGAATTTGATTGTGAGGACGGTGTTCATGGTCCACTCCTCACATGAGAAAAGGTTGTTTTATAACGGATAAAAATTATGTTTATACTTCATAGAAATATTCAGGTTACAGTTATTAGGGTTTAATATTAGACATGTTGAAGGTTAGGTTTAGGTGTGTTAGGGCTGGAGTTACACCTGATTTGCACTTTGTTGCTTTCTGGTTTTCATGCACAGAAAATTGCAGATCTACAAGCTCACCACTCGCCACGCTGTGACACATTTGTGTGCTTGTAAATTGCCTATACTCAAAATGGCAAAACATTTTAACAATGGCATGCATAAAAGCACCATTCTGAAAATGTTGATTCCCCACAAGTATAGTAATACCAGTAAGACCCCTATAAGGGCGAGATACAAACCTGTGTTCATGTGCGTTTTGCACGCTTTTGCGTGTGTGTGTGTGTGTGTGTGTGTGTGTGTGTGTGTGTGTGTGTGTGTGTGTATGCCTGCGTGGTCGCGCGCGTGTGTGTGTGTGTGTCGTGTTGTGGGAGCAGTGACAGTAGGCTGTTGTGTAGTTTTAGCACCAGGCATCTGAGACAGATTATTGGAAGTTGCTGTGGTCAGCGATAGTGTGTAAATCCACCAGAACACTTAATAGAGATATATGTTTGTTTGGTGGGGGGTGGAGGGGTGGGGTTATGGGGTTGCTGGGGTGGGGGGTAGTATGTACGGCAGGGCGAAATTAATGCAAATCAACTTAATAAGCCATTTATTTTTTAAACTGCAACAATAGTAGATCTCCAGGCTCACAATGCATCTCGATGTGATGGCTATTTAGGCTAAGTATAATAAAGGGCTTAAATGGTTAATCAGATTCAACGATTTAGTTGATTGATCAAATTATAACACGTTGATTCATGTTGATTTGTTGGTTGGTATACAAGAAATGAATTAAATAAATAAATAAATAAATGTATATATTTATTATAATACTGTATATATTTGATTATTTAATATTAAGTCGTAATTGGTTCTAAAAGACGGTTTGAACATATTTTTCTTCATTGCCCTGCCCTTGTAGGTTGTGGAAAGCTGTGAGAGACATTACTTTATAATATTTAAATATTTTCATTTAAAATAGACATTTGAAACATGGAGATACAAGGTTTACAGCAACGATACAGATCCACAAATACACGCAAACACCTTCCGTACACAGATTAGACTATTACACACATACAGTAAGCACGTGCATACACACACACATGCGCGAGCGTGCGTGCGTGCACACAGAAAGGCTGCATAGGAGGCAAGGTCTGTGTTGGACCCAGATAAACCTACAGCCAGCATGTGGTGGTCTTGGAGCCAATTCATCTAGCAGTGGCCACACAAGCGTAACATGTGCGCGCACACACACGCACACACACGCACACACACACACACACACACACACACACACGCACACACACACACACACACACACACACACACACACACACACACACACACACACACACACACACAGACACACACACACACAGCCAAGGGCACTATGTCGAGTCACAGATAGAGACAGGGAAAAGGTTCGCTCTTCGTGTGTGAGAATTCATCCAGTTTCCATAGCGTTTCATTTTCGATTAAAGATCAGTGGAATCCTGCATCTCTTTAATTTACCCCTGGCTCTGTCTCTGTACTCCATACCATGGCTCTGTATCTGAGCCTTTCATCAGGAAAAAGATTGGAATCGAGACAGGATCAAGCTCTTGATTCGTGCTCCGTACGTGGTACGGCCGCGGCGTGCGCCGAAAGTGTGCCGATCTACAAACTGGTTTGTAGATCGGCTATTTACGGTGGGCGACACCGCCCTACAGCGGAGTATATAAATTAAGCATAAGGGTGATCATGGAGTATGTCGTTTCTCAGGTTTCAGTTCAGGGTAATGAAGAGAGGCAAAGTAGGCGATAGAGAGAGACAGAGAGAGAGATAGAGACAGACAGAGAGAGAGACAGAGAGAGAGAGAGAGACAGACAGAGAGAGAGAGACAGAGAGAGAGATAGAGACAGAGAGAGAGAGACAGAATATGCCAGGCAGAAGCAACTACTGTACATTAGGGGGTTAGGAGCAATCATGTGTACCAGGCTAAATTATTCAGGCTGATTAAAGTCCTCTCGTTGAAATGAATACATTAATTAGGGTACTCTCTAGGAGACATACGTTCCACAGCTCCACCATTTAAAGGCACGCTGAAGTGGATCCAAACAGCCAAATGCTCACTCTGTGTGTGCGTGTGTGTGTGTGTGTGTGCGTGCGTGCGTCTGCACATGCACGTGTGTACATGCATGAATGCATGCGGTATGTTGTATGATTTCTGCATACATAGTACTGCAGTACTGACATTTGTTTACTTTATATTTCAGAGCAAGAAGTAGACGATTTCAACGTGTGCTAGTCTTTGCTCTCTCTCGTCTGGATTCTGTTTGTTTTATCGTGTTGAAATAATTGCACTAATTGGCACTATCGTGGCATTATTCATTTCATTGGATACAGTGACAATAAAGGGAATGGGATTCTGATTGGGATTCGTCAGATGACGATCTAGTGAAGGTCATATGGGACCAAAATGTGGCATTTGCTGCCATATGACTGAGTCACTGTAGGAGACAATGAGCTGTCTCGAATAAGGTGTGTGTGTGAGCTGTGTGTGCCCACGTGCAGGCGCTAATCTCGCAAACCGCTGTACCGATCAGCACCAACTTTCTTGTGCACATTGCCAGCAGGCAAAGATAAAGTGTCAGGTGCAGGAGAGAAGTCAAAACCTGAGGAAAATGAGTCTGCACACTGGATCATGCTCAAAAGGTTTAAAACGTATTCTCCACCACACAGACGTTTCGAGCCTCAGTGACTCTTCAGCAGACAATGATTGAGCATGAAACACCCCAGGATTGTTTTGCATGCCATTTGCAAACAATTTCTATGTTAATTTCTTAGGGGAGCATGATATAATAATGACATAAACATGCATTATTAGCATTGGACAGATACCATAATTATTCCCAATATGGTGCATTTATTATGGGCCAACCACGTTGGTGGAAAAACAACTTGTGTTGTCTCTGAAAGTGACCACAAGTTTGCTATTTGCAGTGACTGTTCAGCTTAGGTCATGTGATGAGGGAACAAGCCAACTGTTTAATGCCACTTAATAAACCACATGCAGATCCAACAGATCCCCAAATAATTGTGCTCCTCCACACATGGAGAAAGTGTAGAGGAGCACTATTGTAGAGAGAATGATGGTAAAAGCATATTGCAATTACTGTGTATATTTGAGATAACTCACTTGCAAGTTGTTTAAATCCACGGAAACAGATTGTAATGTTCAGTATAGGCCTAATAAAGCAGGTCAGTGTTTTTATTTATTTTTGAATTTAGAATGGCACCCAGCATCACATACAGCTTAGGTTTAACAGGTGTAAACAGTAGGCAAACCCTAATGGTGCAATATAATTAAGGTATAAAATCTGGCTTACATTTACACATATAATCATATAACAAGAATACAAAATCAAACATGATATCTAGTCTCATAACACAACATGAGCTCAGCATAGTCCCCAGCCAATCGATGGAAACAATTGTTTCTTATATACTGGCCAAAATGTCAACATGGAGCATCATTTCCATTCATTAGAATGAATTGCATTTGATCAACCTTCGCCTCAACCGCACTGCTATCAGACATGGGCCTGAATGAGCCTGAGGACACGGAAACCACGAAAACATCTGTTTAACCCAATTCTTTCTGTTTCTCTCCATATTTTCTCGTTCATCTCGCATACTTTCCACTCTAAATATACGCACACGGGGAAAAACACTTCATCCATCTCAGCTGTCAAGCCATCCTTCATGCGTCCTCTCCTCTCGCTCCAGCCTCCCCTCCACCGAAAGGAGAAAAATAACGCCTCCACCCACTCGCTCTTCTCTTCACACAGAAAAATAATGGTTCTTTAAAAGACAATGGCTGACAACGTTTTTATGAAGAAGCAGAATAGGTTCTTCTTGATTTTTGATGATTCTTTGAAGCACTTTTAACAACTTGAACCCTAGCATCCCAATATTGGGCATGCTTTAATAGGCCAACATTTTGCCGATTACAACCAGTCTATAAACTCACAATGATAACACATGATAACTACTAAGTATAGATCGCATGGGAGACACCAATCGATGAAGTAGAGTAGACAGTATAGATGGGTTCTTTATAGAAACATTAAATTAAATGGTTCTTTAAAGAACCGTGGCCTGAAATGTTCTCTCTGGAACTACGATGGTTCTTCTGTCGCATCACTCTGAAGAACCAGTTTCAGTTCCAGTTGGCACCTTTGTTTTTCTGTGTGTGCCAGCCCTCATTCCTGCCACGTTCTTCCTTTTTCTAAACTTGCAGCTCTTCTGATAAATCACACAACCTCCGTTCTTCTCCCGCTGTCTCGCAAACATAATGCATCTCACCTCAGGCTCAGTGCAAAATATTGTTTGAAATATCGTTTCAGATATCTGAATGACTTGAGTGTTTTTTGATTTATCTTGCGGGACGTGAGAGAATTCCAAAACACTTTCCACAGCAGGCAGCACTAACAAGAGTTGAATAGACGTGAATCTGCATTGCAGGTAAGTCATATACTGTGTGTATATATATATATATATATATATATATATATATACATACACAGTATATATATATATATATATACTGTATAATATATATATATATATATATATATATAGTCACAGGGCTGGTGGAAACCTTACATCCAAAACTGTTACTTTTCAGGAAATGGAAAACATTAACTGTGTTCCAATGGATCCAATATTTGGTGACAAACTCTTCGAATACTTTTCATTGGTTCAATATTTATAAAACCCACAGGCAGACTAAACCACTTTCAAGCTCGTAGCTTGTTAGATCGTCTATTTCCACCACGCTACACAAATCATACGATGAACCGTAAAATAGGGCGTAAGTGGTCAAACTTAACTTCCTCTCCTCCCTTCTCTCGGTGTAAGAAAAAGTCAGATATAATCAGCAGATTATTTTCTTTCTTTCTTTCTTTCTTTCTTTCTTTCTTTCTTTCTTTCTTTCTTTCCCCCAACGAGAATAAACTGTGCATGAAGAGGAAGGGGGCACAGAGGGAGGCAATCTTGTTACCAGCCGGCATAGCCCTGGGAAGATTTCTATCAGACTCACACGTATAGAGAGAGGCATCCATTTAGAAAATGGCTTTTCTAGGCATGCTGGGCCATTTAGCACACCCTGTGACGACTCCTGTTTGGGGCCGTGATAAATGTTCTTTCACGCCCGCTCTCTACTGCGCACGCAGTCAGACCAACACGCGTGTACTCGCACGCCGCCATATGGACGGGCAGAAGAGACGTAATATTTTGGGACATTGGTTGGGGGTATTTTTGGCCTCTCCTCTTTGTTCGGACCGTAATTAGTGTTTTTGTATTAACAAAATGTTGTCTTGACGGCAGAAAGCAAACATTCAAACGGAGAGACAACAACACTTCAGTTTCTGTTTCAGATATCCAGCGGCAACATGGCTGACACAAACATGCATAAGCAGCCTCCTCTGCCAACCAGCCTGCCTCCACCAGTCTCTCTCCACCATACAGTCTCTCTCCACCATACAGTCTCTCTCCACCATACAGTCTCTCTCCACCAGTCTCACTCCACCATACAGTCTCTCTCGTCTCCACCATACAGTCTCTCTCCACCATACAGTCTCTCTCCACCAGTCTCTCAAGCCAGTCAACTTTTCCACGATCTTCGAATGCCAAAGAGTCTATAACTCCACATCACAAAAGTTGTGAAGGAAACAGAACTATTTTAAAATATATATTTTAGATATCTTTAAAATATATTTTTGAAGCCACTAAGGCAGCAAGCTAGATGCGCTTTGACTAACTTGGTTAAACAGAAGAGTGTGCGCGCGCGCGTGCGTGTGTGTGTGTGTGTGTGCGTGTGTGTGTGGAGGGGCAGACATCCGCTTTATTTTCGACACATTTTAGGCACGTGCACCCACACATTCAACTGCATTCAAGGTACTTGTACTTTGTTGTGTATTACGTTTTATTTCTGTTAAACCTATACAGTATGTGTTTATTATTTTGAGTTAGAACCTTGTATAAGCCCTATTATATATGGGTTTCCTTTCTCACCTGCACTTATTAATGTGTCTTTAAATAATGTTGACTTTGTACTGTTTTTATCGGGCAAATAAATACATCTAAATTAAATCAAATCATCATTTAACCAACCGTCTGTCTACAGAGACTATCCTTCCACCAAGCCATGGCCATTACCAGTCATTAACCCTTTAACCAGCCATAGCCCCCCTGTCCACCTACCAGCTCCCCTACACTTTCCATCAATGTCACAACAGCAGTAATGACCAATTAATGGAACTCTGGGAGTGTACAAATGGACCTGTAGTCCAATTGGTCCATTTGAACTTAGTTACTTTAACACTGATTAAAGGTTCAAGGTTCAGTGTTTCTTTATTGTTACATCTTGTGTATGGGTGCATAAGAGTAACGTTATGTTGTTGTGGTTCCTCAGACATAGTAGCAGCAATAATAGCAAACATATACATATAACAACAAGGAATATAGTGAACAACTCGGGTGGGGGGGTTGACGTTTCCGGCATTTCTTTAGTTTTCCCTAAAAATTTGTCAGCACTACCACTGCCATAAACATGGAATACTGTTAGTAAGAATGAACACAGAAGCACCCTGAAGGAAGTGGACTAAGAAAGGGGAGGAGCCAATTCTATGTGTACACTAAAAGGGAGTTGGTGGCCCCAGCAGCAGAAACAAAGGGATTTTGAGCGGTGCTAATCACTCCTACATCTGGCTTTGTCTGTTTGTTTGTACGTAAGTCCCACACTTGCTGGTTCATTGTCCAAGCTTCGTGGGGCGCTTTTTACTTCACACTGGGTGTGAAGTGAGCGGTGATTTATATATATATATATATATATATATATATATATATATTTTTTTTTTTTTTTTATTATTTTTCTTTTTTTACCAAATAGGCTTTTCCCCTGGTCTGATCAATCATAGGCCTGATTGTCTGGGAGACGGCCTGTGAAACAGATCCGTGGTTGGTGATGACTCTATGATGATCTTCAGGATTTTACTGTCCACTGACCATGGCTATACCATACCACCACGGCTATGCTGCAAACACTGTGACAGCTCCAGGCACCATGCTGGACCACTGACACATTCACCCATACAACAACAAAGAAACATTTATCCCAGGGTCCAACCATCACAAGCCCTGGAAGCACTGTGAACATGTGCACGCACGCACGCACGCACGCACACACGCACACTCACTAACAAAACGCAGCCAAACATTATCAGCCAGATTCTGCTCCACCATCTGTTCTACCATGACATATAAACACACATACAGTATACGATACTGCACACACGCACACACGTGTGGGTCTGCCTGCGTTACATAATGCAGCCCGTTTGAAATCTCACAGATCCACAATGTAAACATTAAGGAAACGTGTACTGTAGACATCACATAGTAGGGTGCTGGACGGACGTACCGCTCTCATCTGCTGCGTTCCGGTGACGTGTTGCAGAACCTTCTCCAGCTCCTTCTCAATGCGTCCGGCCCAGTGCATCATTCTGGAGAAGACATTTAGGAAAAAAAGAGACATCTTAATTTTTTACACATCACCCAAGATAGTGCGTGTGAGACATGTGATGCGCGAGCGTGCGTCTACTATGTGTGGCATGTGTTCAGCATTAGCACAGGTCTTTTGCGAGTCCATTTCTGTGGTGTGTTTGTTATGTGCAGCTAGAGAGGTAGAGAAATTCACATTGGATATCTCCTTAGGATATAGTCGTTAGGTCAACGACTACATAATGTCTCTTTTTGACATTATAATGTTTCTCTGTCCTGTCCTGACCGTCTGTCTGCATGCTGTGGCAACAGTCTGTTGTTGCTGGTCTCAATATATTGAATCCACTTTCACGATGTAAAGTCCAGTTCAACATTTCAAACACCAAAAATGGTAAAATACCAAACAATACAGGTTCTCAGGGTTCTTGATGTAAAACAGCGTCGCCACCATGGTAACAGCCACATGCTGAAACAATGCCCAAATTTGGAGATGAGTAACAGCCGCATGCTGAAACAATGCCCAAATTTGGAGATGAGTAACAGCTCAGGTGAGCATGGGGCCCAAATTAGTTTGTGAGAAGAGAACGTTATCTGAAACAGAGCCGTAGCATTCTGGAAACAAAATCAGAGCCTGTGAAATACATTTCACAGCGCGGTATGGTTCACTTAGTTCCTGCAGTCGAAAAGAGCTATAAATAAAGGTGAGTTGACTCGACCCCGTACGTAGCAGTAAAAAGGCATATCAGCCTAAACAATATCTACTCCTGTATCTAAATATATCTGTCTGTCTCCCTGTTCTTGTCTGCTTTGCTGAAGTGCCTGCCAGGTAAGCAGAGTCTATATCACTGGTAATGTCAGTCATCAGTCCCTTCTTTACCCATCACATATAGTTCTGCATTTATCTACAGTAAACATTTTTACATATCGTCGCTGTCGGGCAGAAATCTCATGTCTCTATATTTCCCGAAGAATTACCTACTTCGTCATACAAGTGTGTCACATAAAAGTAGTAGATTCGCATTTTCGGTTTCTCTATTTTAAAATGTTTTTAAAAGAATCCAAAAAGGAACATATGCACACTAGTAAGACGCCTCAGGCCATCTGGCCAAGGATGTATATCGGATCAGTTACCCATATATGGAGATCCATGTAGGTATATGGATGTAACGGTTTTCATAGTTAACTGCAACCTACAGTCGCAATGAGTGTCCAAATGACAATTACTTTTGGTTCAGAGTACTATCTGAGTTGTATTCCCCTCTTGCCTAATATATTAATGTTGAACGATGATTCAGCAATCGGGTTGACAGTACCACAAAGAAGACTCATTTATTTCATTTACTTATTTATTTTTACTGTCTATGCTTGTTCAACCTGTGGGCCATTTAGGGTGGGGGTAGAGATTAGGGAGTAGGGAATAGAAAAATGGAGGGACAAATAAGAACCCCTTGTTGGGCAGGCTGTAGTACTGTGCAGCTGACATGCTTGTCCAAACCTCCAGCTATGTGAACAAAAAATAAAATCAAAAATTGAATGGTTTTGGACATAAGGTTTCTGCCCGATACCGACGATGTCCAAAGTTAAAGCTACAATTCGGGGCGCCTGCCGGCCTACTGGTCCGGGCGCATAGGCATTGCCATATAGGCATGGATGCCTGGTGGCGTCGCCGGTTTGATTCCCTATCCGGACTACCTTTGCCCAATGTCACTACCCCGTATCTCCCCCCAGTCCACTGTCCTATCAATAAAGGCATAAAAGACCCCCCCCCCCCAAAAAAAAAACTCTTTGCCAAAAATAGCCGATCTACATCAATACCAAAACTCATGTCCCCCCAAGAATAGACATGCTGGGGTTCAAGTGGTTAAAACAAGTCCGGCATTGTAGCTTTAAATGAACACTCAGGATTTTTACTGCATGGTTTTGGCCCTGTTCGGCCTGGCCTTGGCCAGGACCACTGGCCAACATTTAAAGGACTGGGTAATAAAGCAGCTCAGGTCTGACAGAAATGCACCATAAGCGGGAGCGGCGTGCTCTGTAAACGGAGCCAAGTTTGGAATTAAGAGATCAAAGGACTGGATCTCATCGCAGTACATCTCCCACCGAGCAACAAATCACTTAATGGATCAAGATGCTCACCAGATCCTTTTAAAATCAGCAGCATGGGGGCCGAGCTGCTGAACTGGATCCACCCTCTGAATGCACAGCCACGGTTCAGCTCTGACTGACTACTGCAGCCCGGCAAGACGTGACAGACAACAAGCCCATGAACAAATCGTAGCTGTCGGGCAGAAACCTTGTATCTCCATATTTCAAATGTAATTTAATGCCCTACAAGCTCGTAGATCTGCAATCTTTTGCAAGTTTTGACATTTTCCGAAAGTGAAAGTGGTTTAGTCTGTCCTTGGGTTTTTATAAATATTGAACCAGTGAAAGGTATTAACAAGAGCTTAAGACTGAATAATAACTACATTGGATCCATTGGAACTCAGCTTCTGTTAGATAGCTGGTAACAGTTTTGGACATGCACGGTTTTCACCCGTGTTCTGTCATGTTTGTCTTTTGCGAGACACCGACTCCACGACAGCCTTTCTCTTCCAGCAGCAGACCGATAGCTAATCACTGACATCAACAGCACGAACCCAACACAGGCGCTTGTCTTTTCGATATGATGACAGGCAGAAATGTCAGCTTCTAAATGTCAAGATTTGTTGCAGAGACAAAAGGGAAGACAGATTTATTCAATTGTACATTGTCTGCCGAGAACAGACAGGCAATAATCATCGCCAAAGCATTTAGTTAAGAGACAAGTTTCATCCAGGCTGCGACGTGAGCCAGACGAGAAGCAGCGCGGCCGCGGAAGTGTTAGCATGTGCGGCTGGCTTGTGTTTACAGCGAGAGGATTAAAAGTAAGGAAGAGGGGCCTCTAAAAGGATTGCGCCAGGCAGGCCTCTTGAAGAGCGCCCGCTCAAGATGAAAAGGTCACCAAGCAATGAAGTGAAAACTGGCTTACAGTGAGACCAGAGTGAAGCAGAACCGCAGTGACGCTAACAGAAAGTGACAATACCTCTGTCCCCGAGCCAGGCAGACATTACACACCACGTGTGCAGTGTACAGTAAATGCCCACACATCCACATACAAACCATATATTAGTTGCGACCGTAGGTCGCAGTTTAGTATCAAAACCTCCACCGGCCGTCCGTCGGTCGGTCGGTCGGTCACACGTCACACGTCACACCTTTGCCCTGCTCATATCTCCGCATCAGTATGACATCACACCACATGTGTACACAAACCTTTGTGTACGTTGCTGTGGCAACAGTCTGTTGTTGCTGGTCTCAATATATTGAATCCACTTTCACGATGTAAAGTCCAGTTCAACATTTCAAACACCAAAAATGGTAAAATACCAAACAATACAGGTTCTCAGGGTTCTTGAAGATCAAGAGTCTTGGTCAAATACTTCTGTTGGTTTCTGCACTGATCATTTATACAATTCAGCTGTGTTTGCTCGTGTCATCATGATGAGGTCATAAATCAGCCATGCCCAAATATAGATTTTACGGGTTTACATGCTTACTCAGTTATTCGTTATGTGAAAGTCCTATGACGTCTATGATATCTGACATCATCATACATACATTCCCTTTTATGCCCATAGATGGAGATCCCCTCTGTAGAACCAGCCACTGACATCACTGTAATGTCAGGGGAACCAAATCCCTTTTATGCCCATATATGGAGATCCCTGTGATGCCAGGGGAACCAAATCCCTTTTATGCCCATATATGGAGATATGGAGATCCCCGTGTTGCCAGGGTAACCAAATCCATTTTATGCCCATATATGGAGATCCCTGTGATGCCAGGGGAACCAAATCCCTTTTACGCCCATATATGGAGATCCCTTATGTCATCAATATTAAGCCCATATCTGTGAATATCTATGGGTACCAGATGTCTCCATATATGGTTAAATGGTCCGATATACATCACTGGCCAGAAGACCAAGAAATGGTGCAACCTCGCCCTTTGCTTTTCTCCCTTAGGCATCTTACTGGTAGGTAGTTTAATGAGGAATGCAGTATGGTGGTAGGTAGGTAGTTATGGCCTTTGATGTAAGATTTTCACTTTCTAGGATAACTATATTTGCTATTCCCAGATGATGCCCTTTTAGGGTACCCCTCATGCCCATATATGGAGATCCCCAGGCTTTACTAATTAACATAAGTTTTATGCCCATATATGGAGATCATTGTCCCAATGTCATCAGATATATGGGCATAAATGGACACAGGCAAACTAGATGGGCTGTATGGATATCCAGATGTGTGATGTAAGTGTTTTATTTCAAATGTGGCACCCCACAGACATATTTCCAGAAACAAAATCCCTTTCGTGCCCATATATGGAGATTTCTGATGTCATCAATCCCAGGCCCTGTAAAAAACATGGTTGCTATGGTAAACAGTTGGTTGCTAGGGTAAACAGTTGGTTGCTAGGGTAAGAAAACATGGTTGCTATGGTAAACAATTGGTTGCTAGGGTAAACAGTTGGTTGCTAGGGTAAAAAAAACATGGTTGCTGTGGTAAACAGTTGGTTGCTAGGGTAAACAGTTGGTTGCTAAGGTAAAAAACATGGTTGCTATGGTAAACAGTTGGTTAGTAGGGTAAACCTTCAATGATTTTGACATCTTGTTACTAATCTGTCGGTAGATAATGCCGGTCTTATATAAGGGTCATTTGTGTACGGTGTGATGTCATACTGATGTCAGCAGTGTGACAGGAGATAAGCGACCAACGGTCGCTTATCTCCCGATTAGGGAGTCTTACTGGTATATGTGACCTGACGGTCGCTTATCTCCCGATTAGGGAGTCTTACTGGTATATGTGGGGTGTAAATGCCTACACTATTTTGTGTGTGAGTGTGTACAGTATGTATCTAACATAGACACTCACACACAAAATAGTGTAGTTATGTGCACAGAGGTATGGCATAATACACGATCACAATGTACACACTTTGAATGTTCGAGTCCCTATTCTGGTCGTAATGATGCAAATACTGTAGGTCAGTGTAGGATGAACATTCTGTTAAAATAGCTCACAAGCTCACAAGTTAGTGCACCCTTCACACAGCCATTTTCCCCTTTCAGCAAAAAGAAAACTTTCACAGAAGATTCTCATTCTACAAAACATGAAAGGCGAAGCCGATGCTGTCTGATGTTATGTCTTTTCAATAGTGAAACTTTTTATATTTGTTGCCTGGCTGTTTTTCCAGCCACTTTTGAAGAATAATGGTGAGAGTGGAGAACGCAGTGAAGTGAGTTTGAATACAAGACCTGTAGGTCAGTCAGTCATCATCACATTACGCTGCTGCCTGCTGCAATGGATCACCATAATCCATGCGGAACACTGAAAAAATCCATCAAGGGCCAAAGTTGGGACTATTTTCCTACTGTATGTGTGTAAAATGGCAAAATGTTCGGGGGAAATTGCACTGACTCTCATACCAACTAAGGTAAGTGGGGATAATTTACCTTGGGGAAGATTGTGTATCCAGTCCATTTAGATTCCACTGATAGCAAGAAGTTTTCTCCACACGAGTTATTTCACAAATTTCAACAAATGGGAGACTACAGCCGTTTTAGAAAATAGGCAAATAACACCCACAAACCTCCCACCCGCCTACAAGTACAGTATGACTACAAACACGCAAAAACATGCATGCTTGTGCACACACATACAGACAGACACACATGTATACAGACTTAAATGCAGGCTCACATGCAGATTGCATACAAACACTAATTACACATAATGTTGTTCATCCTGATTGATGGCTCAAACATGACCTTTCAAAAACTTTGAAAATAATTGAGATAAGATTAAACGCTATTGATCTCAGGACAGGTGTCATCAATATTCAAGAATCAAGATGGGTTTATTTGCCAATCGCTCATATACAGGCACAAGCAACATGTAAGAGAGTAAGATTCAACAAACAAAGATATTAATGGCAAAAGGAAAAGGATACGAGAAAATAAAATGATGAGCATAGATTATGATAGGGTGTTCACCCATCAAGGATCCATTTGAACACGTTTCTATTTATTTTTTCTGAGCGAATAACATAACTCTGACCCTTCATTCACAGTACACAAACTAGCCAAAAACAGTGGCACATTAGGTTACATGATCTCCACTTAAACACAATACAATAACGTGCCATCACCTACAGAAGTTTTCCAAAAACACCTCCATTGTCAGCTGCTTTACGGATGACAGCGAGAAGGAGTCCCTGGTGGAGAGCTTCGTGGTGGTGCAAGAACAACTAGAACTGCACTCTGTCGAAATGCCAACTTGCGCCTTGTGCACAGGTTGGCCAGGTATGGCCTACTTGTGTGGCAGCAGAGTGCGCCATGAGGTGTGCTCACCGCTGGCATCACCACTGGCGATGCCAGTGACATCACCACTGGCATCACCAGGAATGCTGGTCTCTCATTGACTGTTAATGATGATGTTACCAGAAATGCTGGTCCCTGATTGATTGGGTTACAGGCCGAAACAAAGGAGGCACACCGACCGGCAGTACTTACACGCTCTGCTGGAGCAAGACTACTGGCGGAGCAAAAAGAAGTCTCCCAACTCACAGCGCCCTCCGTGGGGACGAGGTGGAGATGGTGGACACCTACTAGCTTTATTGTAGTTGGAATCAAACAATCCTCTACGATGAGATAGCAGTGACCTTCAGCCACAGACCCATCGCCCCCATTCACAAGACAGCGTAACTTCAGTACTTTGTGCTGCTAGCCACCAGGCTACATAACCAAACCCCCATGCATTCTGTTTTGTTCTTGGATTAATGGCTAGATAAATGACTTACTCTCTGGCCCTATTGCACAAGAAATACTGGGATGTACAGTACACTAAAGCGCCAGGAATGTTGCCTGCCTAGGTTAACTGTTGGTAATGTTTTACAGCTGATAGATGCTTGCTGAGAGATGAATAGCTCATCATGATATGCTGTTTCTGTTGACTGACTGCACATACTGTATATTATCCATATTATACACACCATGTAGGCTGGCTGACACAGCATATTCGTCTCATATTCACTATCAATAATCTGGTCTTCACATAATATTCATTCATTGACAATAGATGTCAATTTAAATTACTGGTTGTATATTATTATATTAATAATATTGATTAATAGTTTATTCCTTATGCATCAGTCCACATTCTGATGGCTTTAAGTCTACCAGTATGTCTACCAGTCTAACAGTAGGCTACCCATATATTTATTATTACTTGCGCAAGCAGAGCGCAAGTACTGCGATCGGCTGGCTATTATGTATGTAAGTCGTGTGTCCTCTCTTGTTTAAGCCCGTAGCCCAATCAGGGACCAGCATCTCTGGCAACGTCATCACCACTGGTGAGCACACCTCATGGCGCGCTCTGCTTGTGCACAAGTAGGCCATGTTGCCATACATGGTCTACTTGTGCGCAAGTTGGCACCTCGACAGAGTGCAGTTCTAGTTTGTTTTACATTATATATTTGTAATCTTCAATCCATTCTTTCTCTGTATCTGCACATATTTACTGTGAGCTTTGATGCAACCTGAAGTTCCACATGGAGATCAATAAAGTTCTACCTACAGTATATGGTCACAAACAAAAAAGCCTTCAAATTCGGTTGCTTCCTCCTGCTTTCAGATCCGGGAACACAAGTCACTTGCACACTGCCCTCTAGAGCGCTATCAGGAGTGCTAAGACAGAGTTCAAGGGAAAAAGATATTTTGGAGACATGCTCATCTCCCATGCTGCATGTGGTCCCCCCAGGCTTCAAAATTCAAAATTGCCACTAAGGCAATGTTACGTCGCCTGAATAAGTTTACTTTGGACTGGGCTCCCGCAACCTCAGGTGGTTCTGCAACAGTCCCATTGAATGGTTTCTGTCAGGCTGTGTCGCCGCCGCCCGCCTGGAATGGGAAGTTGGAACTGCACCACCCGTGACCAGAAAGCCCTACAGAGGGTCCCTTCAGGACGAGAAGCGGTGCGTGATCAAAGCTCAACCTATCATCAAGGACATTCACCACCCCAGCCACAATCTGTTCACACCAATATTCTACAACCACGGCCAGGCAAGCTCTACCACAGTATCATGGTAGCCGTAGAGATTCCACCCAGCTACCCTCAGATGGTTGAACAAGATCTGAACACTGCCTGTCACGCCTGCCACGCTGAACACTTTACTTTTTGATGGACTGCTTTTCCTGATGTTGGATTACCTTTTCTCTTTCTTTGATGTCCATAAAACTCCTCATACTCCTTTTCCTTAGGCTTTGCCACATTTTGCTTCGCCTTACCTCGCATCTCCTAGAACTCCTGCAAACTTTCTTCGACTCTCTGGCTATCCCTTTTCCCCTTCGCCAACCTCTTCCTCTATATGCTTTCCTGTACCCCCTCATTCCACCACCATGTCTCCTCATCTTCAATCCTCTGTCCCGAAGACACACCTAAGTACTTTCTTAGCTGTTTCCCTTACCATTTATGCAGTAGTTGGCCAGTCATCTGGCAACTCTTCACTGCCAACCAATGCCCTTAACTGCTCCCTTAACAGTTTGCCAGCCAAAATAGAATGGTGGTTGGTAGATTAGCCGTGAAATGTCTATTATTGTATTGTGATCTGAGACATAATATTATGTTTATAAACATGAGCCCGCCGCCCCTCCTTCTTGGACAGCGCCGTTGTTTTTTCTTTCTTTTTTTCCCCAGGTCATTAGCTCACCGTGATTTTCTCGATCTCCGTTGGGATAGAGTGGTGGTTTTGGCCGAGCATCGATCTCCCCGTGCGTTTCGCGTGCGCGATCCGCGCGCATAACGATCCATGCATATAGTCCAGGAGTGACTGAACAGTCGATGTGTCCACTTTGGATAGCCTAGCACCTAGCACTCCAGCTCTGCTAGTGCTAATGTCCAAACAACAAGTGGGTGGGAGGAAGGAAGGCTGAAGAAGGAAACGCCATGAGAGTCACTTCTGTTCATGTCAGAGCAGCCACGAGCCACCGATGGACGAGCGGTGACTACGGAAGGTTAGACGATCGCTGATTTTCGGATCAAAATCATTTATTCCGGTTTTAATGACAAAGTCCGGGAAAGTACGGTGCGGCTGAGACTCCTTGCTGGGATGTGCGATATACTACGGTTTTAACATTAAGGGGCTCCCCGTGGCTTGGAAAGGGTTAACGCCACACAGCATTCTTCCTTCTTCAACTTCCACTGTTTGATCTTTCTCTCTGCATTCACTGTCTTCCTCTGCTTGGATTATGTATTGATTATGTACAGAACTATGAATTACCAATATGTACTGGTACACCTAAATGAAAAAGTACAACCAATGTCAAAGGTTAAGTGTCTTGCTCAGGGACACTTCGACACAAACACAGGGGACAAAATGGCAATTTTCCAATCCCCAGATAGCCTCTCAGTCTCTAGCAAAGGTTGAATCACCTTTCTTTGAAAACAACTGAGTCATCCTCTGTTTTCATATATTTATTTTATTAATTTTATTTCCTTGCTTTCTTTTCTTTTTTGAAATCCAGATTTTGCATTTTTTGTTGTTGCCAATAAAAATATTCTATTCTACCTGAGAGGGCCTACCATTTTTCCCCTCATGAATCTGAATTCCATGAATTTCATCTTACCATTTTTCATGAATCAATGTTTTTGATTCATTCTTTTCTTTTTTGAAATCCAGATTTTGCATTTTTTTTTTGTTGCCAATAAAAATATTCTATTCTACCCGACATCGGGACAGGGATCTCCATATATGGGCATAAAACGGGATCTCCATATATGGGCATAAAACAGACAAGGACGTAATTAATTTGCAAGTTTGACTCGTGATGACATCAGCTATCTCCATATATAGGCATAAAAGGGATATCAAGCCAGAACGTGATGGCAGAGCGGCAAGCCCATTCTATTAAGAGTAGTTCCCCTAACATCACAGGGACATCAGAGCATGATGTCAGAGCGACATACTGTACCCATAGAACCACAGACAAACCGAAAGAACCACAGACAAACCCATAG